>NW_020230699.1:0-177500 GCF_003227715.2 Harpegnathos saltator
TAGAGATACAGGCTTCGGACAGGTACCAAATTAAAGCCCTTTCAAAACCCTACATTTTGGACTACATGGACGACTCTCTACTCCCAGTAGAAGCGGAGATATCGACGGATGAAGATATCGACGGAGAAAGGTTGGAAAACTTTAACCTTCGATATCTCCTAAACGGTTAGAGATACAGGCTTCGGACAGGTACCAAATTAAAGCCCTTTCAAAACCCTACATTTTGGACTACATGGACGACTCTCTACTCCCAGTAGAAGCGGAGATATCGACGGATGAACTGGATATCGACGGAGAAAGGTTGGAAAACTTTAACCTTCGATATCTCCTAAACGGTTAGAGATACAGGCTTCGGACAGGTACCAAATTAAAGCCCTTTCAAAACCCTACATTTTGGACTACATGGACGACTCTCTACTCCCAGTAGAAGCGGAGATATCGACGGAGAAAGGTTGGAAAACTTTAACCTTCGATATCTCCTAAACGGTTAGAGATACAGGCTTCGGACAGGTACCAAATTAAAGCCCTTTCAAAACCCTACATTTTGGACTACATGGACGACTCTCTACTCCCAGTAGAAGCGGAGATATCGACGGAGAAAGGTTGGAAAACTTTAACCTTCGATATCTCCTAAACGGTTAGAGATACAGGCTTCGGACAGGTACCAAATTAAAGCCCTTTCAAAACCCTACATTTTGGACTACATGGACGACTCTCTACTCCCAGTAGAAGCGGAGATATCGACGGATGAAGGCTGGATATCGACGGAGAAAGGTTGGAAAACTTTAACCTTCGATATCTCCTAAACGGTTAGAGATACAGGCTTCGGACAGGTACCAAATTAAAGCCCTTTCAAAACCCTACATTTTGGACTACATGGACGACTCTCTACTCCCAGTAGAAGCGGAGATATCGACGGAGAAAGGTTGGAAAACTTTAACCTTCGATATCTCCTAAACGGTTAGAGATACAGGCTTCGGACAGGTACCAAATTAAAGCCCTTTCAAAACCCTACATTTTGGACTACATGGACGACTCTCTACTCCCAGTAGAAGCGGAGATATCGACGGAGAAAGGTTGGAAAACTTTAACCTTCGATATCTCCTAAACGGTTAGAGATACAGGCTTCGGACAGGTACCAAATTAAAGCCCTTTCAAAACCCTACATTTTGGACTACAATGACGACCCTCTACTCCCAATAGAAGCGGAGATATCGACGGATGAAGGCTGGATATCGACGGAGAAAGGTTAGAAAACTTTAACCTTCGATATCTCCTAAACGGTTAGAGATACAGGCTTCGGACAGGTACCAAATTAAAGCCCTTTCAAAACCCTACATTTTGGACTACATGGACGACTCTCTACTCCCAGTAGAAGCGGAGATATCGATGAAGGCTGGATATCGACGGAGAAAGGTTGGAAAACTTTAACCTTCGATATCTCCTAAACGGTTAGAGATACAGGCTTCGGACAGGTACCAAATTAAAGCCCTTTCAAAACCCTACATTTTGGACTACATGGACGACTCTCTACTCCCAGTAGAAGCGGAGATATCGACGGAGAAAGGTTGGAAAACTTTAACCTTCGATATCTCCTAAACGGTTAGAGATACAGGCTTCGGACAGGTACCAAATTAAAGCCCTTTCAAAACCCTACATTTTGGACTACATGGACGACTCTCTACTCCCAGTAGAAGCGGAGATATCGACGGATGAAGGCTGGATATCGACGGAGAAAGGTTGGAAAACTTTAACCTTCGATATCTCCTAAACGGTTAGAGATACAGGCTTCGGACAGGTACCAAATTAAAGCCCTTTCAAAACCCTACATTTTGGACTACATGGACGACTCTCTACTCCCAGTAGAAGCGGAGATATCGACGGAGAAAGGTTGGAAAACTTTAACCTTCGATATCTCCTAAACGGTTAGAGATACAGGCTTCGGACAGGTACCAAATTAAAGCCCTTTCAAAACCCTACATTTTGGACTACATGGACGACTCTCTACTCCCAGTAGAAGCGGAGATATCGACGGATGAAGGCTGGATATCGACGGAGAAAGGTTGGAAAACTTTAACCTTCGATATCTCCTAAACGGTTAGAGATACAGGCTTCGGACAGGTACCAAATTAAAGCCCTTTCAAAACCCTACATTTTGGACTACATGGACGACCTCTACTCCCAATAGAAGCGGAGATATCGATATCGACGGAGAAAGGTTGGAAAACTTTAACCTTCGATATCTCCTAAACGGTTAGAGATACAGGCTTCGGACAGGTACCAAATTAAAGCCCTTTCAAAACCCTACATTTTGGACTACATGGACGACTCTCTACTCCCAGTAGAAGCGGAGATATCGACGGATGAAGGCTGGATATCGACGGAGAAAGGTTGGAAAACTTTAACCTTCGATATCTCCTAAACGGTTAGAGATACAGGCTTCGGACAGGTACCAAATTAAAGCCCTTTCAAAACCCTACATTTTGGACTACATGGACGACTCTCTACTCCCAGTAGAAGCGGAGATATCGACGGATGAAGGCTGGATATCGACGGAGAAAGGTTGGAAAACTTTAACCTTCGATATCTCCTAAACGGTTAGAGATACAGGCTTCGGACAGGTACCAAATTAAAGCCCTTTCAAAACCCTACATTTTGGACTACATGGACGACTCTCTACTCCCAGTAGAAGCGGAGATATCGACGGAGAAAGGTTGGAAAACTTTAACCTTCGATATCTCCTAAACGGTTAGAGATACAGGCTTCGGACAGGTACCAAATTAAAGCCCTTTCAAAACCCTACATTTTGGACTACATGGACGACTCTCTACTCCCAGTAGAAGCGGAGATATCGACGGATGAAGGCTGGATATCGACGGAGAAAGGTTGGAAAACTTTAACCTTCGATATCTCCTAAACGGTTAGAGATACAGGCTTCGGACAGGTACCAAATTAAAGCCCTTTCAAAACCCTACATTTTGGACTACATGGACGACCCTCTACTCCCAGTAGAAGCGGAGATATCGACGGATGAAGGCTGGATATCGACGGAGAAAGGTTGGAAAACTTTAACCTTCGATATCTCCTAAACGGTTAGAGATACAGGCTTCGGACAGGTACCAAATTAAAGCCCTTTCAAAACCCTACATTTTGGACTACATGGACGACTCTCTACTCCCAGTAGAAGCGGAGATATCGACGGAGAAAGGTTGGAAAACTTTAACCTTCGATATCTCCTAAACGGTTAGAGATACAGGCTTCGGACAGGTACCAAATTAAAGCCCTTTCAAAACCCTACATTTTGGACTACATGGACGACCTCTACTCCCATAGAAGCGGAGATATCGACGGATGAAGGCTGGATATCGACGGAGAAAGGTTGGAAAACTTTAACCTTCGATATCTCCTAAACGGTTAGAGATACAGGCTTCGGACAGGTACCAAATTAAAGCCCTTTCAAAACCCTACATTTTGGACTACATGGACGACCTCTACTCCCAGTAGAAGCGGAGATATCGACGGAGAAAGGTTGGAAAACTTTAACCTTCGATATCTCCTAAACGGTTAGAGATACAGGCTTCGGACAGGTACCAAATTAAAGCCCTTTCAAAACCCTACATTTTGGACTACATGGACGACTCTCTACTCCCAGTAGAAGCGGAGATATCGACGGAGAAAGGTTGGAAAACTTTAACCTTCGATATCTCCTAAACGGTTAGAGATACAGGCTTCGAACAGGTACCAAATTAAAGCCCTTTTAAAACCCTACATTTTGGACTACATGGGCGACTCTCTACTCCCAGTAGAAGCGGAGATATCGACGTATGAAGGCTGGATATCGACGGAGAAAAGGTTGGAAAACTTTAACCTTCGATATATCCTAAACGGTTAGAGATACAGGCTTCGGACAGGTACCAAATTAAAGCCCTTTCAAAACCCTACATTTTGGACTACATGGACGACTCTCTACTCCCAGTAGAAGCGGAGATATCGACGAGATATCGACGGAGAAAGGTTGGAAAACTTTAACCTTCGATATCTCCTAAACGGTTAGAGATACAGGCTTCGGACAGGTACCAAATTAAAGCCCTTTCAAAACCCTACATTTTGGACTACATGGACGACTCTCTACTCCCAGTAGAAGCGGAGATATCGACGGAGAAAGGTTGGAAAACTTTAAACTTCGATATCTCCTAAACGGTTAGAGATACAGGCTTCGACTGGTACCAAATTAAAGCCCTTTCAAAACCCTACATTTTGGACTACATGGACGACTCTCTACTCCCAGTAGAAGCAGAGATATCGACGGATGAAGGCTGGATATCGACGGAGAAGGTTGGAAAACTTTAACCTTCGATATCTCCTAAACGGTTAGAGATACAGGCTTCGGACAGGTACCAAATTAAAGCCCTTTCAAAACCCTACATTTTGGACTACATGGACGACTCTCTACTCCCAGTAGAAGCGGGAGGATATCGACGGAGAAAGGTTGGAAACTTTTAACCTTCGATATCTCCTAAACGGTTAGAGATACAGGCTTCGGACAGGTACCAAATTAAAGCCCTTTCAAAACCCTACATTTTGGACTACATGGACGACTCTCTACTCCCAGTAGAAGCGGAGATATCGACGGGTGAAGGCTGGATATCGACGGAGAAAGGTTGGAAAATCTTTAACCTTCGATATCTCCTAAACGGTTAGAGATACAGGCTTCGGACAGGTACCAAATTAAAGCCCTTTCAAACCCTACATTTTGGACTACATGGACGACTCTCTACTCCCAGTAGAAGCGGAGATATCGTCCGAGAAAGGTTGGAAAACTTTAAACTTCGATATCTCCTAAACGGTTAGAGATACAGGGCTTCGAACAGGTACCAAATTAAAGCCCTTCAAAACCCTACATTTTGGACTATATGGACGACTCTCTACTCCCAGTAGAGCGAGATATCGACGTAGAAGGCTGGATATCGACGGAGAAAGGTTGGAAAACTTTAACCTTCGATATCTCCTAAACGGTTAGAGATACAGGCTTCGGACAGGTACCAAATTAAAGCCCTTTCAAAACCCTACATTTTGGACTACAATGACGACTCTCTACTCCCAGTAGAAGCGGAGATATCGACGGTTGAAGGCTGGATATCGACGGAGAAAGGTTGGAAATCTTTAAACCTTCGATATCTCCTAAACGGTTAGAGATACAGGCTTCGGACAGGACCAAATTAAAGCCCTTTTCAAAACCCTACATTTTGGACTACATGGACGACTCTCTACTCCCAGTAGAAGCGGAGATATCGACGGAGAAAGGTTGGAAAACTTTAACTTCGATATCTCCTAAACGGTTTAGAGATACAGGCTTCGGACAGTACCAAATTAAAGCCCTTTCAAAACCCTACATTTTGGAACTACATGGACGACTCTCTACTCCCAGTAGAAGCGGAGATATCGTCCGAGGAAAGGTTGGAAACTTTAACCTTCGATATCTCCTAAACGGTTAGAGATACAGGCTTCGGACAGGTACCAAATTAAAGCCCTTTCAAAACCCTACATTTTGGACTATATGGACGACTCTCTACTCCCAGTAGAAGCGGAGATATCGACGTATGAAGGCTGGA
Organism: Harpegnathos saltator; assembly: GCF_003227715.2. Classification (NCBI taxonomy): domain Eukaryota; kingdom Metazoa; phylum Arthropoda; class Insecta; order Hymenoptera; family Formicidae; genus Harpegnathos; species Harpegnathos saltator. Next base: position 5,613 of record NW_020230699.1, read on the forward strand.
TATCGACGGAGAAAGGTTGGAAACTTTAACCTTCGATATCTCCTAAACGGTTAGAGATACAGCTTCGGACAGGTACCAAATTAAAGCCCTTTCAAAACCCTACATTTTGGACTATATGGGACGACTCTCTTACTCCCAGTAGAAGCGGAGATATCGACGTATGAAGGCTGGATATCGACGGAGAAAGGTTGGAAAACTTTAACCTTCGATATCTCCTAAACGGTTAGAGATACAGGCTTCGGACAGGTACCAAATTAAAGCCCTTTCAAAACCCTACATTTTGGACTACGTGGACGACTCTCTACTCCCAGTAGAAGCGGAGATATCGTCCGAGAAAGGTTGGAAAACTTTAAACTTCGATATCTCCTAAACGGTTAGAGATACAGGCTTCGAACAGGTACCAAATTAAAGCCCTTTCAAAACCCTACATTTTGGACTATATGGACGACTCTCTACTCCCAGTAGAAGCGGAGATATCGACGTATGAAGGCTGGATATCGACGGAGAAAGGTTGGAAAACTTTAACCTTCGATATCTCCTAAACGGTTAGAGATACAGGCTTCGGACAGGTACCAAATTAAAGCCCTTTCAAAACCCTACATTTTGGACTACATGGACGACTCTCTACTCCCAGTAGAAGCGGAGATATCGACGGTTGAAGGCTGGATATCGACGGAGAAAGGTTGGAAATCTTTAACCTTCGATATCTCCTAAACGGTTAAAGATACAGGCTTCGGACAGGTACCAAATTAAAGCCCTTTCAAAACCCTACATTTTGGACTACATGGACGACTCTCTACTCCCAGTAGAAGCGGAGATATCGACGGAGAAAGGTTGGAAAACTTTAAACTTCGATATCTCCTAAACGGTTAGAGATACAGGCTTCGGACTGGTACCAAATTAAAGCCCTTTCAAAACCCTACATTTTGGACTACATGGACGACTCTCTACTCCCAGTAGAAGCAGAGATATCGACGGATGAAGGCTGGATATCGACGGAGAAAGGTTGGAAAACTTTAACCTTCGATATCTCCTAAACGGTTAGAGATACAGGCTTCGGACAGGTACCAAATTAAAGCCCTTTCAAAACCCTACATTTTGGACTACATGGACGACTCTCTACTCCCAGTAGAAGCGGAGATATCGACGGAGAAATGTTGGAAAACTTTACACTTCGATATCTCCTAAACGGTTAGAGATACAGGCTTCGGACAGGTACCAAATTAAAGCCCTTTCAAACCCTACATTTTGGACTACATGGACGACTCTCTACTCCCAGTAGAAGCGGAGATATCGTCCGAGAAAGGTTGGAAAACTTTAAACTTCGATATCTCCTAAACGGTTAGAGATACAGGCTTCGAACAGGTACCAAATTAAAGCCCTTTCAAAACCCTACATTTTGGACTATATGGACGACTCTCTACTCCCAGTAGAAGCGGAGATATCGACGTATGAAGGCTGGATATCGACGGAGAAAGGTTGGAAAACTTTAACCTTCGATATCTCCTAAACGGTTAGAGATACAGGCTTCGGACAGGTACCAAATTAAAGCCCTTTCAAAACCCTACATTTTGGACTACATGTACGACTCTCTACTCCCAGTAGAAGCGGAGATATCGACGGTTGAAGGCTGGATATCGACGGAGAAAGGTTGGAAATCTTTAACCTTCGATATCTCCTAAACGGTTAGAGATACAGGCTTCGGACAGGTACCAAATTAAAGCCCTTTCAAAACCCTACATTTTGGACTACATGGACGACTCTCTACTCCCAGTAGAAGCGGAGATATCGACGGAGAAAGGTTGGAAAATTTTAAACTTCGATATCTCCTAAACGGTTAGAGATACAGGCTTCGGACTGGTACCAAATTAAAGCCCTTTCAAAACCCTACATTTTGGACTACATGGACGACTCTCTACTCCCAGTAGAAGCAGAGATATCGACGGATGAAGGCTGGATATCGACGGAGAAAGGTTGGAAAACTTTAACCTTCGATATCTCCTAAACGGTTAGAGATACAGGCTTCGGACAGGTACCAAATTAAAGCCCTTTCAAAACCCTACATTTTGGACTACATGGACGACTCTCTACTCCAGTAGAAGCGGAGATATCGACGGAGAAATGTTGGAAAACTTTATACTTCGATATCTCCTAAACGGTTAGAGATACAGGCTTCGGACAGGTACCAAATTAAAGCCCTTTCAAAACCCTACATTTTGGACTACATGGACGACTCTCTACTCCCAGTAGAAGCGGAGATATCGACGGAGAAAGGTTGGAAAATTTTAAACTTCGATATCTCCTAAACGGTTAGAGATACAGGCTTCGGACTGGTACCAAATTAAAGCCCTTTCAAAACCCTACATTTTGGACTACATGGACGACTCTCTACTCCCAGTAGAAGCGGAGATATCGTCCGAGAAAGGTTGGAAAACTTTAAACTTCGATATCTCCTAAACGGTTAGAGATACAGGCTTCGAACAGGTACCAAATTAAAGCCCTTTCAAAACCCTACATTTTGGACTATATGGACGACTCTCTACTCCCAGTAGAAGCGGAGATATCGACGTATGAAGGCTGGATATCGACGGAGAAAGGTTGGAAAACTTTAACCTTCGATATCTCCTAAACGGTTAGAGATACAGGCTTCGGACAGGTACCAAATTAGAGCCCTTTCAAAACCCTACATTTTGGACTACATGGACGACTCTCTACTCCCAGTAGAAGCGGAGATATCGACGGAGAAAGGTTGGAAAACTTTAAACTTCGATATCTCCTAAACGGTTAGAGATACAGGCTTCGGACAGGTACCAAATTAAAGCCCTTTCAAAACCCTACATTTTGGACTACATGGACGACTCTCTACTCCCAGTAGAAGCGGAGATATCGTCCGAGAAAGGTTGGAAAATTTTAAACTTCGATATCTCCTAAACGGTTAGAGATACAGGCTTCGAACAGGTACCAAATTAAAGCCCTTTCAAAACCCTACATTTTGGACTATATGGACGACTCTCTACTCCCAGTAGAAGCGGAGATATCGACGTATGAAGGCTGGATATCGACGGAGAAAGGTTGGAAAACTTTAACCTTCGATATCTCCTAAACGGTTAGAGATACAGGCTTCGGACAGGTACCAAATTAAAGCCCTTTCAAAACCCTACATTTTGGACTACATGGACGACTCTCTACTCCCAGTAGAAGCGGAGATATCGACGGTTGAAGGCTGGATATCGACGGAGAAAGGTTGGAAATCTTTAACCTTCGATATCTCCTAAACGGTTAGAGATACAGGCTTCGGACAGGTACCAAATTAAAGCCCTTTCAAAACCCTACATTTTGGACTACATGGACGACTCTCTACTCCCAGTAGAAGCGGAGATATCGACGGAGAAAGGTTGGAAAACTTTAAACTTCGATATCTCCTAAACGGTTAGAGATACAGGCTTCGGACTGGTACCAAATTAAAGCCCTTTCAAAACCCTACATTTTGGACTACATGGACGACTCTCTACTCCCAGTAGAAGCAGAGATATCGACGGATGAAGGCTGGATATCGACGGAGAAAGGTTGGAAAACTTTAACCTTCGATATCTCCTAAACGGTTAGAGGTACAGGCTTCGGACAGGTACCAAATTAAAGCCCTTTCAAAACCCTACATTTTGGACTACATGGACGACTCTCTACTCCCAGTAGAAGCGGAGATATCGACGGAGAAAGGTTGGAAAACTTTAAACTTCGATATCTCCTAAACGGTTAGAGATACAGGCTTCGGACAGGTACCAAATTAAAGCCCTTTCAAAACCCTACATTTTGGACTACATGGACGACTCTCTACTCCCAGTAGAAGCGGAGATATCGTCCGAGAAAGGTTGGAAATCTTTAAACTTCGATATCTCCTAAACGGTTAGAGATACAGGCTTCGAACAGGTACCAAATTAAAGCCCTTTCAAAACCCTACATTTTGGACTATATGGACGACTCTCTACTCCCAGTAGAAGCGGAGATATCGACGTATGAAGGCTGGATATCGACGGAGAAAGGTTGGAAAACTTTAACCTTCGATATCTCCTAAACGGTTAGAGATACAGGCTTCGGACAGGTACCAAATTAAAGCCCTTTCAAAACCCTACATTTTGGACTACATGGACGACTCTCTACTCCCAGTAGAAGCGGAGATATCGACGGTTGAAGGCTGGATATCGACGGAGAAAGGTTGGAAATCTTTAACCTTCGATATCTCCTAAACGGTTAGAGATACAGGCTTCGGACAGGTACCAAATTAAAGCCCTTTCAAAACCCTACATTTTGGACTACATGGACGACTCTCTACTCCCAGTAGAAGCGGAGATATCGACGGAGAAAGGTTGGAAAACTTTAATCTTCGATATCTCCTAAACGGTTAGAGATACAGGCTTCGGACTGGTACCAAATTAAAGCCCTTTCAAAACCCTACATTTTGGACTACATGGACGACTCTCTACTCCCAGTAGAAGCAGAGATATCGACGGATGAAGGCTGGATATCGACGGAGAAAGGTTGGAAAACTTTAACCTTCGATATCTCCTAAACGGTTAGAGATACAGGTTTCGGACAGGTACCAAATTAAAGCCCTTTCAAAACCCTACATTTTGGACTACATGGACGACTCTCTACTGCCAGTAGAAGCGGAGATATCGACGGTTGAAGGCTGGATATCGACGGAGAAAGGTTGGAAATCTTTAACCTTCGATATCTCCTAAACGGTTAGAGATACAGGCTTCGGACAGGTACCAAATTAAAGCCCTTTCAAAACCCTACATTTTGGACTACATGGACGACTCTCTACTCCCAGTAGAAGCGGAGATATCGACGGAGAAAGGTTGGAAAACTTTAAACTTCGATATCTCCTAAACGGTTAGAGATACAGGCTTCGGACAGGTACCAAATTAAAGCCCTTTCAAAACCCTACATTTTGGACTACATGGACGACTCTCTACTCCCAGTAGAAGCGGAGATATCGACGGAGAAATGTTGGAAAACTTTAACCTTCGATATCTCCTAAACGGTTAGAGATACAGGCTTCGGACAGGTACCAAATTAAAGCCCTTTCAAAACCCTAAATTTTGGACTACATGGACGACTCTCTACTCCCAGTAGAAGCAGAGATATCGACGGATGAAGGCTGGATATCGACGGAGAAAGGTTGGAAAACTTTAACCTTCGATATCTCCTAAACGGTTAGAGATACAGGCTTCGGACAGGTACCAAATTAAAGCCCTTTCAAAACCCTACATTTTGGACTACATGGACGACTCTCTACTCCCAGTAGAAGCGGAGATATCGACGGATGAAGGCTGGATATCGACTGAGAAAGGTTGGAAAACTTTAACCTTCGATATCTCCGAAACGGTTAGAGATACAGGCTTCGGTCAGGTACCAAATTAAAGCCCTTTCAAAACCCTACATTTTGGACTACATGGACGACTCTCTACTGCCAGTAGAAGCGGAGATATCGACGGAGAAAGGTTGGAAAACTTTAACCTTCGATATCTCCTAAACGGTTAGAAATACAGGCTTCGGACAGGTACCAAATTAAAGCCCTTTCAAAACCCTACATTTTGGACTACATGGACGACTCTCTACTCCCTGTGGAAGCGGAGATATCGACGGAGAAAGGTTGGAAAACTTTAACCTTCGATATCTCCTAAACGGTTAGAGATACAGGCTTCGGACAGGTACCAAATTAAAGCCCTTTCAAAACCCTACATTTTGGACTACATGGACGACTCTCTACTCCCAGTAGAAGCGGAGATATCGACGGATGAAGGCTGGATATCGACGGAGAAAGGTTGGAAAACTTTAACCTTCGATATCTCCTAAACGGTTAGAGATACAGGCTTCGGACAGGTACCAAATTAAAGCCCTTTCAAAACCCTACATTTTGGACTACATGGACGACTCTCTACTCCCAGTAGAAGCGGAGATATCAACGGAGAAAGCTTGGAAAACTTTAACCTTCGATATCTCCTAAACGGTTAGAGATACAGGCCAGGTTCTGGCACCAAATTAAAGTCCTCTCAAAACCCTACATTTTGCCGTAAGTGACGACTCTCTACTCCCAGTAGAAGCGGAGATATCAACGGAGAAAGCTTGGAAAACTTTAACCTTCGATATCTCCTAAACGGTTAGAGATACAGGCCTGGTTCTGGCACCAAATTAAAGTCCTCTCAAAACCCTACATTTTGCCGTAAATGGCGACTCTCTGCTCCCAGTGGAAGCGGAGATATTAACGGAGAAAGGTTGGAAAACTTTGACCGTCGATATCTCCTAAACGGTTAGAGATACAGGCCTGGCTCTGATACCAAAATAAAGTCCTCTCAAAACCCTACATTTTCGACTACAATTACGACTCTCTACTCCCAGTAAAAGCGGAGATATCAACATTCGGGCCGAGGGACATGGAAATATTCGTCTCGTGGGACGAAAATCGGCGAGAACTCTTTCAATTTTGGTTTTAGCGCTCCGAGTGTTAATAATAATCTTCAGAGTTCATGCCGAGCTAACCAGAACTCTGAATGGAACGTCGGATTTCCGAAAAAATCTTTCGTTCCGAGGGACATTGAAATATTCGACTCGAGGGACAAAAATCGGCGACAACTCTTTCAATTTTGGTTTTAGCGTTCCGAGTGTTAATAATAATCTTCAGAACTCGTGAGGGGCTAACCAGAACTCTGAATGAAACATCGGATTTCCGAAAAAAAATTTTACGTGTTTAATAAACAATCAATTTTTTTGGAAATCCGATGTTTTATTCAGAGTTCTGGTTAGCCCCTCACGAGTTCTAAAGGTTATTATTAACACGCGACGCGCTAAAACCAAAATCGATGGAGTTCTTGCCATTTTTCGTTTTCTAATTCGAGAATTTTAAATATAATTTTTCTTATTGTTTTAAACAGAACTATTTTTAAAACTTATCTAGAACTGTAGAACTTAAAAATCTATCTAGAACTCTAAAAAAATTGTCATTTTTTACATAATGAGGAGCGTCGTGAAGTTGGCCCTCCGATTTTTAAAATGATATTTTCTCTACTTTAAATGACGGAACTCTTTCTATAAAAGATTGCGAACTCTAGAACTCTGCGAGGGGCATTCAGAACTCTAATAATTTTTTTCTAATTTGAAGAATGAAGGGCCATCTTCACAGAGGTGATGGAGCGAACACTTTCTCTGTCTCTCTCTCTCTCTCTTTTGCTTGGCTTGTCAAAACAAGGAGCGGAGGGCGGGACTTCAGACGGATAGACGGGAGCGGTTTCTCTGTGTGTGTGTGCCGACTACATTCTTACATAGAAACGTACGGCAATTGAAAATGTTTAAGTATATACCCTGAGATTCTATCTGTTGCGTATGACACGTGTGAGTGTGTGTGTGTGTGTGAGTGCGTATATGCACACGTACGTCACGCACACTTTCAATGCAACACATGCACACGGACACAACTGCGCTAAAAAACGCCTGTCGGAGTATAAATAAATACTAACGTAACGCTGAAATATTTTGGAAAAATAATTTTGGGTACACACAAAATATTATCTTATTATCATATATTTATATATCGATATAAATCGTATATAATCTTCATGATATTAATCATATACAATCTCAATTCTTATTTTTTTTGTGCATGTTAACATGTTAATTCATGTTACAAATGCATAACAATGTGCGAGACCGTGCTTGTCAAGTACGCTATTATGGTTGTAGCACGGACATAAATCGCCTGAAAGTCGATGTAGCACGGACAGCCACCAGATGTAGGTTTTACCGTCGAGACCTAAAAGTGGATGTAGCATCGTAGTTCCCCTCTCAAAATGGATGTAGGTAGCGCCCATTCCCAGTGCGAAAAATCGGTGTCGCCGTGTTGGCCGCTCTCAGCTTCCTCTCTGGTACTACAACCGCTCACTGAGCGCTAAATGAGCTCTTGCATCTGATTGGTGTATATTTTTAAATCTAAAGGTATATACCAATCAGATGCAAGAGCTCACTTAGCGCTCAGTGAGCGGTTGTACTACTGAATGCACCCATTATAATAGTGAGTCTGTTTTTAAAGCCAGCGGCACATGGTGCTTGTTTTTGTACTAGATTACTTGCTGGATGAAAATATTGCGTTCTGATTGGTACATTTCCGAAGATGGAAATGCACCAATCAGAACGCAGTATTTTCATCCAGCAAGCAATCCAGCACGAAAATAAGCACCGTGTGCCACTGGTTTTAACAGTCACATCGCGGCTATGATCAGGTCTCTCAGGCTTGCTTTTGCTATCAGTCGCAAGTTACAAGCGTCGAGTACCGATGTGAGAGTTTCACGGAACACGGCGCGGCTTTGAGGTTAATTCTCGCCGTTCGCTGCGAAACACATGAGTTATCGATCAAGTACCCGCGGCATTTAGCGCGGCCGTTGCACGCTCTCTTACTGGCCCGCGAGTGTGACAATGCTAACGAACAGATCGGCGTGTCGCAATAGGTTAAGATCTCGCCGGAATCCCGTCGGTCGTACCGCCAGTGAACAGCCGCAGCAACAGTGACGTTCAACGACACTGAAGCGACGAAGATGAGCCGGCTATGGAATTATTTGGTATTTCAAGCATGGATGTCCTATCTAATGGCAGCCGGGCTGTTGGTCTTCACCAGTGGCTTCCTGCTGAATCGTGTCTCCCGACCGGAGCGCGCTGAGTGTGCGCGCTGTATGCCGGACGCCGGTTGCGATGTCGCCGGTATCCTTCAGGACACGGACCACGCCGCTGAGGTATGCCTGGAGCGGAAAGCGCGGGTCGTGCTGTTGATCGTCGACGCGCTCAAGTACGAGTTTGCCGAGTGGTACGACGACGACGTCTCCATGTCCAGCTATCATCGCAACAAGCTGCCGGTCATTCACGAGCTGCTGCAGAAGCAGCCGTCGCACTCGCGTCTCTACAGGTTCGTGGCCGACCCGCCTACCACGACTATGCAGCGGCTCAAGGGCCTGACTACTGGCTCATTGCCCACCTTCATTGAGGTCGGCTCGAACTTCGCGTCCGGGTACATTAACGAGGACAATCTGATCGACCAAAACGCCGCCGATGGTATCGTCTTCATGGGCGACGATACGTGGACCAATCTGTTTCCGGGTAAGTTCATGAGGCAGTTCCCTTCACCGTCCTTCAACGTCTGGGACTTGGACAGCGTGGACAAGAACGTGCAATACCGTATCTTCTTCGAGATGAAGAAGAAGGATTGGTCCTTGCTGATAGCGCACACGCTAGGGGTCGATCATTGCGGACACAAGCACGGTACGCAACATCCGGAGATGTCCAGGAAACTCAAGGACACAAACAAGCTCATCACGGAGATCGTGGAGTCCCTGGAGAAGGATATGATGCTCTTCATCATTGGAGATCACGGTATGACGGAGACGGGAGATCATGGTGGGGACAGCCCGAGCGAGATCGAGGCTGCGATGTTTGTCTACTCGACGACTCCGTTGGTCAAAGGATTCGCGATCAACAGTAGCAACAGCGTGAACCAGGTTGACCTAGTTCCCACCTTATCGTCGATTCTCGGCACGCCGATTCCCTTCTCCAATCTAGGCTCCGTGATACTCGATTGTCTGCCGAGTCAGACGGTGGCCACTGATCGTTTGTTACATCCGTTGCAGTCGCTCTGGCGAAACATCGCTCAGACGAAGAGGTACATAGAGATATACTCCGCAGATGCGAACCTGTTCTCGAAGGAGCAGTTGCAGAATTTGGATCACGTGTACAGTCTCTTGTCAGAGCGCGTGAAACACGTGGACAGTCCGGAGGAGCTCGAGGCGTTCGTCCGCGAGACCAAGGGCTACTTCAAACTGCTGAAGGACACGTGCTCGGAGGTATGGGTCCAATTCGACTCTGGTCTGATCTCCAAAGGTCTGCTGCTGATGTTCTGCTCCTTGTTCTTCTTCTACCTCTTCGTTACCGGCATCCCCGAGAGTCGCATGTGCGACATCTTCAAATCCTCGTTTCTACAATGCGCGGTGATCGCGAATCTGATCACCGTGACGATTACTACATGTCTCTTCTTACTGGACGTGCTGGAGGAGCTGAAGAACATGATCTTCTTCGCCACCGGCGCGGTCTCCATCGGCTTCCTCGTACTGGTGATCGCTCAGAATTGGGACGTAATCTCGATGTGTTGGTATGAACATCGTAGGATTAAGCTGTTGACCTACGTGTCCAGAATAATACTGCTATTGACGGTGTGCGGGCTCTTCTCCAATAGCTACATAGTCGAGGAGGACAAGGTATTGTCCTTCTTGATCATTACGCTTCTCTGCCTGCTGGTGTTCGACCTGAGGAGGAGCGATTCCGACAGCGGTGCCGAGAGGAAGACCAGCAGGTTCTTCGGCTCGAGGCCGTCGAGGCCGAATTTCCGCACGATCGTGTTGGTCGTCGGTCTGGTGGCGTGCGTCTCGGTGAGGCTGTCGCACTACTTCTGGCGTTGCCGGGAGGAGCACCTGCAGCGTGCGTGTTCCACCAACGCCACCGGCAAGGTCGATTGGTCCACGGTGTCGAATAATTGGGAGCGTGTCTTACCCGCCGTGGTGATCCTGGCGTTGTACGTGACGGTAGTGAGACTTTGGCTGCGGGATCGTGGGAACCTTACCGGCTTCGCCCCCAGCGTCATGGTAGGCCAATACTGCTCGATCCTCATCGGCGTCTGCATCAGTTGCTACTGGGTCCTGCAGAAGCTGCCCAAGTCCTACAAGGTGAAGTTCGTGTTGTCCTGGCAGGTGAATAACGTGCCGAACGTGGTTTACTTTCTCTGCGTGCTCGCGATCCTTGTTCTCTACTATCGTCCGCTCAGCATCTACGTGCTGCCGAAAAAGCGGGAATCCATCGAGGTGTACCGCGAGGAGAATCTGGTGCCGCGCTTGTTCGAGAAGATCAAGGACTCGATCTCCCGCAAGCGGATAGACACCGACGACACTCCGGTCATCTGCGGTATCGGGACCACCTACAGCGCCGCGTTCATCTCCCTCAGCGTATTCCTCACGTTGCTGTACTCCTTGTTACTGGGAGACTCTCTGTCGCCCAGCACGTTCTTGATGGTTGTGACGTGCACCGCCGTGTTGGGTTTGTCCGCGATCGAGAGATATAAAAACGCTAATACTATCTGTAAGTATGCAGTGCTAAATATGTACGTCTATTTATCTGTTTAGGGCGCACAATGTGTCTCTTGTGGAAAACTCTAAAAGGGCGTAACTTTTTTGTGTTGAAAATTATTTATGAAAATGTTCTTTTGTTAATTACTTTTAACGGACGATGAGTAATGGCTAAAACCTCTTTAAGGGCACTTGAAGTCATGACGAAATATATCAATGCCAAGGTCATTAGGGCTGGATTCTTTTTTTGTAAACATTTTCATTTTTACAAAATAGTCGACATGTACTCCAATTTATAAAAAAAAAATATATACATATATATTTTTTTTTTATAAATTTGTATTTCAATTTATAAAGAATATATTGATAAATTTTTTATAAAAATTACTACGAGAACAAATTCTGTATAGTGACGAGACAACTCAAATCTGTTTAAATGAACTCAATTTCAGGGTTATGTATGATGAAAATCATTCGCCTTAATTTTTTAACAAAATTTTTGTGTCTCTCATCTCTGCTTTTGTGTGGAATGGACTGAAATTTTGTGCTCGGAATACATATCTCAGGTATCTAATTCTTGACTTTTCAAACGATCTTTTTCGCATCGCGCAGCTGAACTGCTCGACGTTTCCATGCCCGTGCTTCTCTGCTGGTTTTTACTGGCGGAATATTTTTTCTACGGGACCGGTCACCAGGCGACGTTCCCCACTATTCATTGGCATGCCGCTTTCGTAGGAACCGGCGGCCACTTTTACGGGCATCTAATGTCTGCGATTTTGATCGGTAAGCTGTCTATAACCTGCGGACTTCATTTGAGAATTTCCGCCCCTACTATTGGAAAAGTCACATGGAAGATAACTCGTAGGTATCAACACGTTCGGCTCGCATATTATCTTGGGAGTGACATTGCCGCTATTGGTGATAGTGCCGTTCACCCTGCACCTGGTGTTTCCAAAGTTCCTCAAGGCCAAGTTTCTCGAGGACGATATGAAGAGGGGTGAACTGCTCTTCCTCTTGTCCGAGCAGGATTCTGCCTTTCAAGCTGCGATTTTCTCGGTCGCCGGGAAATACGTGTTGCTTCACGGCATCCGGGTACGTAATGTATCGCGTAAGATCAACGAAATCAAGTCGAAATTGCCTCATTTTGTTCAAAGTAAAGGCAAAAGCGACATAAATATATGTACTCTCGAACAAACTCAACTGCATGTTGTACCTCTTTCCTCCAGACTTTCGGCAGTATGTTAGCAGCGACTATACACTGTCGACATTTGATGGTCTGGAAGATCTTTGCGCCAAAACTGATATTCGAGGGACTGGGATTCCTGGTGACGCTGTGCAGCGTGCTCGCGTCCTTCTATCTGGTCTTTCGCATCGAGCAACAGATGGAGTACATCATTACAAGAATCACGAAAGGCAGATGATAGTGACTCACTGGCGTGAACGGTGTTATAGTACAATCGGATAGCAAAGTACCAAAGTCGTAAGTCGACACACCTCACTTTTGCCCGAAAGTCACCCGAAAGTGGCTCGTTACTTACGCGCGAATTATAACGCGAGATTATGTTCTCGGCGATTCGAAGTATTGTCATCCAGCGCGACCCAACTTGAGTACCTGCTTGAAATATTGCAGAACAAATGCGTTATTCGAAAAAAAGAAATGTTTCGAGCAAAAGCCTGAACAAAATCGGACCAAGGTCACTGTCTTATTCCCACCCCACCCCTCCGCCCTTAAAACCAAACAACTTTTGTCTGAAACTTTTCTTCGAATAACGCATTTCTTTCAAGATATTCTACGTGGGCATTTTAAATGGGTCATCCTATATACACATATATATAGAACGGAAGAGCGGGCAACACACAAGTCTCTATACTTACCACGATACTGCCAATATTTCCACAATTTTGTATGAAAGTACGACGAGATAGGGAAAGGTAGAAAGAGAAAGAGAGAAGACAATGAGGGATGATGCGAAGTCGGATATAGATATATACCTAGCGTAAATTGTAAGCGACGTTTTTCGTACGGAAGTAACCTTCAGTAACTCTCCACTCGTTGCTCGAGATATTAACTCTAGTTCACCTCTCTCTCTCTCTCTCTCTCTCTCTCTCCTATAGGGACGCTATAACGTCGTATAACCGACTGTGATGCTTCCTAACACACTAACGCTACCCTGCGTGCAATGCATTGCTGATTGTAGAACGAACGAAGCAACGCACTTGATGCAGGATTGCGTCCGTGTGCCGCGGTGTCTGCACGACTGATGAGCGCATCGGTGTGTGCGGCTGATATACTTTTAGTGAGTACGACATTAGGCTAGATTGTTAGTTGACCGTTAGTATATCCACCTTTCGTACCCCTCGGTACAGTATTTCGTAGGGGAGGTGTCTCATGTGCTGCGACCGCGATGAGGAACGAACTCTGTGCAATAAATTCGGCGTTTCAGAACAATTCTTTTCGTACACACATACATGTACACGTACAAATCTTCGGATATTTTTGTGGACGACTCCGTTGACAAGAGCACTGCTCTCTTTCTCTCTCTCTCTCTCTCTCTCTCTCTCTCTCTCTCTCTCTCTCTCTCTCTCTCTCTCTCTCTCTCTCTCTCTCTCTCTCTCTTTCTCTTTCTCTCCATCTTCGTTTCATGTTGCTAGATATGTTTACTTTATTGGTAATAACGCACGCCCTCGTGTACACGTTTACTTTTACACGTTTGGAACAATAATTGGCATTTCGTAAGAATATTTCTCGTCGAGATCCGTTCACGGGAGAGAATTTTTACGACGAGAAAGAGAAATAGTCCTGCTGGCTGAGTGGCCTAATGGTGGTTATGATGGTGCCTATGACTCTCTTGATCCTGATACGCATTCTTGTGATACTGCATCCAGTCAAGCCACTTGCCGTTTAAGTTTCCATAAGCGTTAGGTCCCTGCGACAGATGAGAACACGCCCGCGATATTCATGAATTCGGAACATTTGCACCGCGTACTTAAGTGTAATTAATACTTTGAGAAGAGTCAGGCGATTTAGGCATTTGTATCTGAAAGCAGACGAAGTTATCACACATTTTACGGTGCGCTCTACGTCTGGTCGATTCGTCGGGCGAGATTCGTCGGGTAACGACTACGTGACTTCCCGTTTCCCGCTTCGAGTGCAGGCGTTTCTTTCTTTTCTTTTGTACATAGGCTTCCAAAGTGTCGCGTAGCGCGCTTGTACGTTACAGCGCAGAATCGCGCGCGCAAAATGTTGCTTCATGCTAAATTATTATCGAGTGATTAGTTTAACGTTGCTGCAATCTGAAATTTTATCCTCACGGTTAATTCTTTTTTTCTCCCTTGAGACGGAGTAGTGTGCGTGCGTACGGACTAGGAATAAATTTTACAGAACGGTAGAGCATGTCGAGTCGTTCCCAGCGTGTTTTGTCTTGTACCGGTTTGGGAAGATTTCTGTACATTTTATATAAACACGTCACGATATTCGTAGATTAAAGCGGTGAAGGGAGGATGTAAAGCGACAGCGTTATTGTTATAATGGCATTATTATCGAAATAATATTATTACTACGACATTATTATTAATATGGTAGGAAACGTTAATTATTATTTAGTGATTGAAACGTCGAGAACGATGTAGATTGGCTAATGCAATCACAACGATAAACGAAAAGGCGCTTGTTTCTCTCCTTCTGTTGAAATTGAGTATTCGCAAATCTAAATAGATGCGTCGCAATTTCGAACGTTAGTTCGAGTTCTGATAAAATCAATCTTTTAATAAACTTCTCTGACTCGAGAGTTAACACGTTCTGGATACAAACAACTCGCGCGTCACACGTTCTCGGCGTATCAATGAAAGCAGGGTTGGGGAAGTTCTTTCTTTTTTAAAGTAGCTCGTTATCGTTACTCGTTACTCATTGAATAAAGTAAGTCGTTACCGTTATCATTATTTATTTTGAGAGATATTGTTACTGTTATCGTTGCGATTAAATGAAACGCCAAGATTGAAAGAATAGACAGGTATCATTAATTAATAGCATCATCTTTGATTTCTAAAAGCGACAACCTCTTTTACATTCCTGTTACATATTTATAGGTGTAACTTAAATATTTAATAGATATATTCATACGTTATTGATATTGATACGTTAAAGTCATTTCTCTGTTAGATTTCGCATTCGCAAACTCAGCAGATCGCTTCGATCAAGTTGTAAAACATTCCGGATATAAACGTTTCGATTAAGCCATTAAGTGTATTAATTAAGATCCAAGATAAGAACACCTGTCGATTCTTTTCATCTGCGAGAAAGATAAAGACACGAAAAGAGGGAAGCAACGAAAAAAAAAAAGAAAATGTTATCACGTCGCTGTCGGAAGAAAGTGACGTGCAACGGTAACGACTGCAAGTAACGCGTCACTTCTCAACCCTGCTGATAAAAAAAAGTTATTCCAAGTTACCGAATACCGTGCAAAAATAAAAATCGCACTCACCAGCAATTTGATCCCGCCTCCTTGATGCCCCGGCGTAGAACCTCCTCCGGCCTGTACGGACTCCACCGAACCCGCTGGCAGGCTCTGGTATCCTTGATGCATCTGCATCTTCACGCCTCTCGTGAACTGTCTCCGATCGTGCCGGTCGTCGTCAAAGTACGGCGACGAGTAGTCATCCGCTTGTCGTTTCGCGGTAGCGGAAGCACCGTTCTCCGGATACGACACCCAGAAGGACGTCGGTTTGGACAAGGCTCTGCTGGTTATGAGGGGATTCGCCTTCACATCACTCTCGGCCTGGAACGGAGACGGGGTCACGGTGGAGATGGTGGAAAGTTTCTTCAGGACGGCGTCCAAGAGAGTGGCGTTGAACGACGGAGCGCCAACCGCGGCGGGCGACGGGCTCTTCGGCGACGACTCCTCGGAGTTGTCCGTCGCACCGGCGTTGGCCGTTGTCATCGCATTGTTCGTAGCCGTGGTGATGTTTCTCTGCAGCTCCGTTAACATGTCGAACACCTGACTCAGCGCAATCATCCGTTGCTTGAATGGAAGCGTGGCGTCCACTGTCGGTTTCGGTGGAAATATGCCGGCGAAGGGAGGCTTGAAAGGTTTCTTCGTTGCAGCTGCTGCGGCTGCAGCAGACTTCTCATACGCGATCAGATCGTTCAAGGTTGCCATCATGTCGCTCTTCAGGTCGCCGAGCTCCGACAAAATCGCGTCCACGACCGCGTCCTTGGCGGCCGCGATGGCCGACAGGTCTTCGGAGGCTCTCGCGGTCCTGTCAGCGGCAGCATCGTCCGCTTTCAACGATCTCATCATGACGTCGCCTTTTGCTTCCGAGCTGTCGTCATCCGCTGCTTTCGTGGTCGCGTTCAGCTTAATGCTATCGAACAGCTTGTCCAAGAAGGCTGATACTTTCGACGTATACTCGCTCGGATCAGGAATTATGGAGGACGGCATCCAGTAGCTGGGTGGCACGATGGTGCTCTTCGGCGCGGGGACGTCGGTGCTCGTCGGCGGGGCGGCGGTACTGGTAGCGAGGTTCTTGAACAACGTGTCGAGGAACGCCGTTTTCTTCGCCGCCATCATGCTCGGATCCACCGCCGGTCCGACGGGTCCTGCGTAGGGTCCTGCGTAGGGTCCTGCGAAAGGTCCTGCGAAGGGTCCTGCGAAAGGTCCGAACATACCCGGAAGAGATTCCTTGGGCGTGTCGTCGGTCGCACCAGCTGTACCTTCAGCCAGGCCCAGGTTGGCAACTTGCATTTTGTCGGTCGGGATCGAGTCGGCTTCGCCCGCGGCAGCTTCTACTATACTTCTTCTCCTGCGGGAGAAGAAATCCTTGCCCGCGGACGTGTAATCGGCCGTCATGTCGGCTGGCGAGAACGGCGTCATCGGGCCGAAGCTCGGTGCCATCGGGCCGAAGCTCGGTGCCATCGGGCCAAATTTCGGCGCGAATGGGCCGAACATACCGCGTCTGTACATTGCACCGCCGTTGCCGTCGAGCGCCTTCTCCTTGCCGGCTTGCAGCGTGTCGCGTTTCTTGCTGAACAACACGTTGTTCAAGGGAGGGAGTTCTCCGCCGGCGCCGTACGGGCCGATCGGCTTAGTAGAGTCCGCAACGTTGTACGCGACCGGGCCCAAGCCGCCGAACAAGTTGCTCAGCATGTCCGTCTTTTTGGAGATCATCGTCTTTGGGTCGACGAACTTCGGGAAGAACGATGGCTTCGCCATGTACGGCACGGATATCGTGTCCATTCCACTTGGACCCATCGGTCCCAGGGCTCGTGAGTAAACTGTAAATTTATTTATGATGTATATTACAATGCGAATGAATATTTTATACTTTTTTTATTCTTTCATCATGCACATCGTCGAAGGGTTAATTAATTAATTTCGTAAACAAATAAATCCGACAACGCGAAAGTGACGATAGTTACAACGTAACTATGCGAAAGAAATTAATGATTTTTGTAAATTCGGATTTTATAGATTCGGACGATTCGGATGATTACTCCCGACTGGGTCTTCGCGCCTATCCAAGTGACCATCAACTTTTCTGATACAATTCTGATTTTCTGTCAAACCCGGTCGATCACTTTGCAATAATTGCGCAATTATTAACAGAGACACCGTAGATATGAGAAATCAAGCGAGTTTACCAAATTGACTTCTTCCTCAGACTTCGTAGTCAAGAGAATATTTAAATTGGAATAATTTAAAAAGCTCTTTCCGGTTAAGTTACAAATGACTCAGTCTTTTACAGGAGAAGTACATGGAGAAGACTCTTCAGGTCATTCTACAATACGTGTCGTAAGTTGCAAGCCGTAAGAACTGACCAATTATAGCCGATTATTTTTGTAATAATCGACTGTGATTCGCCAATTCTTACGGCTTACAACTTACGACACGTATTGTAGAATGACCTTAAGTTTACGAAAATAAAGAAAAAGTCAAAAAGGAAAG
The DNA here is from genome assembly GCF_003227715.2 of Harpegnathos saltator. Lineage (NCBI taxonomy): Eukaryota > Metazoa > Arthropoda > Insecta > Hymenoptera > Formicidae > Harpegnathos > Harpegnathos saltator. The sequence continues at coordinate 23,710 of NW_020230699.1, forward strand.
CGACATTACCAGGCTTGGGTATAAAGTTCGTCCATGGTGCTCCGGGCGGTATCGCCGCGGCGAACGCCAGCGAGCAGGTGAACAGTAAAAGTGCTTTCTGTCGGAGCATATTGCGCTAAGTAGCCTGGTCTATTCCGTCGACTCGCTTTTATAACAATCATCGATCAATAATCCTTGCAAAGTCTTCGGGGATTACCCGCATGGAGAATGCTGGCGGCCCGAGACGGCGGAGTCCTCATTAAAATAATCCACTCCCCGCATGTGTGTGCGCGGAGCTCCGCAGTTGTGTATTTTAATTAGCCCGGCGCGATAATTTCCTCCCGCTGCTTGTAGGGTCGTAATTTCCTTCTTACCACCCGAGGAAAGCCGCAGGAGGATCTATTTTAAAATCAAATCGATCGAGATCCATCCTCCATCTCGCGACGATCTCGCGACGAGCGGCGGTAAAGTCGTTTCGTGTTCGCGGGATTAAGGCTCCCGTCTCCTCGCCACGGCCATCTTGACTTTCGGACGTTAATGAACGAGAAAATACACATCTCTCCCTACCTCGGCGCGGCTAGATCTTCTCTCTCCGTCTCACCGCGTATATAAATAAGCGTATATTTTCTGGCGATCGCGCGAACTTTAATCGCTTTACAAATGAGTCATGTGCGCTGCATTCCTCAGCTGTTTTCAATAATGGAAATGAACGTCGCTTCAATTATTTTACGAATACCTTATTATCCTGGCTCGTCGAATTTGATAGGAGGTGACCCGAGACCGTGGTGAAACCCGTAAATCTCGTCACCTTTCTATCACCGCGAGCATGGATGAACTTGCGCGACGTAAGTAACATTCTCCGGCGTATTCTCGTGCCACGTGAAAAAAACGAAACAAAGATCGTACGTGCGTGTATTGCGGTTGTCAACTCCACTCGTCGCAATCGGTCACGCGTAGTGTGCGCAATTTGCAATAATTTGTGCAAATCAAGTGCCGTTGTAACAGCAGATACACCGACGATCAGATCGTTCAGTCATAGAGAAGGATTGTCCAAGAAAATAATATTGTCAGGACTGAATTCTAGCTTTAGCGCCACGAAGAAGTGTACTTTCTCGGACTTCCCGTCCAGCTACTAACCCAATCAGGATACAATCAGAAAATAATATCGCAAACTAATCTCCTGTAATTGCAGGAAGCGCGACCGGCAGCGATGACGTTAGTGCGGAAGCAACGACGGACTCGTCGTCGTTGCGGTCAGCTTTGCAGTGTCACCCGGCTGACAACATGGCGAATGTAATCACGCAATTGCTGCAAATTTATCGACCGCAGGACGACATCGCCGCGTACGAACGTGCGCTGAAGAAGCTACAAGGCTTATTGGGAAACTGCGACTCTCCCCGAAAGCGACTGCTGCTCTCGACGATACCTGCGCCAAAGGATGTGCCGAGTCTCAAGATTGCGGAGGTGTTCAGTGCAATCACCGGCTTCGTCAAGCTCGATTCGCAGGGGAAGTAAGTTCTGCATGATCCGGCTTCCGGGTTGGTGCCGCGTCCTCCGCGAATTTGTCCCCGACGATCTCCTTCAAGTTCACTTCTTCAGGGAGAGGAATGACATCTTTAGATCGCTCTTTCATCATCCAGTACAAAACATCCTGAGATCGTCCTGGAGATGCTCAGAACATCTTAGGACTCTCCTGGGCATCCAGGAGACATTCTGGACGACTTGTGCTTGGGACATCTTGTGCTATCTAAGCTCCTTCTCCCTGAAGAAGTGGGCTAGAATGCCTGTGAAAAATTCAACCTCATCCTGGAGTTCATACATTTCTTCACATCGCGAGCGCCTAAAATATCGAAGCAAGCTTTCTTCGAATTGGCGTTGTTTGTTTCAACAATTCTAAAAGATACATTGTATTTTCGTATTCTGATACAGTGATGCGTCTCAAAACGTTCTCGATACGGCGAAGTCGCTCAGGACGACGGACAACGACAATGTCCCAATGTCGAAGCAAGGCCTCTCGTGCGAGCAGGACATGTCAGTCTTCAGGACGTCGCTTCCCGAGGGCTTTTCCTTCCGTGGCTTCGCCGAGAACGAGATTTCCACGACACTCAGCGAGCACGTAAAAAATGTAAAGCCTATGTAGGGAGTCGCAACTCTCCTCGGAGAATCCGCTTGACATTCACTCAAATCCCCCGTCGCGTGCTGATCGACAGGCAGATTCGTCGAGTCGTCGGCGGCCAAACGATAATCCGCAGAATCGTTCGGACGAGAGCAAGTGTCAGACGTCAATTTGTCGGCAATATCTGCTTAATAAGAGATGTCGCGCACCTGTTGGCTGCACCGCCGACGAGTCGCAGCCTCGTCACTCGCCTCGGACGGTGTATCAGGTTTGTAAGAGAATTAAAAAAGAAAAATATTACAGAAACATTAAAGAAAAACGCCAGAAACGAGAGAGCATCACGAGCGATCGCGAGTCGGCGAGAGAAATCCAATTGTAAGACTTGAACAAACGTTGCAGGAAACGAGTTCCGCGAAGACGTGCGATAATACTGAGATAATATTGGATGTGTCGCAAGATAAGACCGCCCGGCTATGGAGTGACGTTAGATACGATAGTAAAAAGTGCGACGATATCGTCACATACAATAAAAACGCAGAAGCTAGCGCGTCGACGAGAATGGCGATCGAAGTGGAGCAAAGGAGCGCACAGACGGTCGAGCAGGAGGCGATCAAGGACAGTATACGCAGGATGGACGACGTGTGCTGGGGGGACAAAGATCGGAGCATTTTCATAGACGTACTAGAAACCAAAAAATGCGGAATAATCGTCGAACAGATTTTTTTCTCCTTTCAGTCTTCGATTCGCCGAGCGATTAAAACCCGTTCCGAATTCCGCAGGCGGACGACCTCCTGGCGACGGTGCGCGTCCGGCTGGAAAACAGTTTGAGCAACTTTCTGAGACGGGCGCGGGAAGGGGGCAGCGTCGGTAACGTTTTTCTTCGTCGGTTTTCCGTTTTACCTCATTTATTCGCACTCGCATTCTCGTTTCTCCCGAGGGATGAATTGCAAGGAGTCAAATGTTCTCGCGCGCAGAATCGCCGACCTTTCCACGCACCAGGTCCTACCCACGGGCGTACTCCTCGGACGCAGTGTGCTCGACGTCGACGGACCGGAAACCTGCAAGCGCACGCAAAGTCTTAGGGAAAGATTTCAGTGGCGCGACCGGTGACGATAGTGTACTTTCGTCGAAGCGGCAAAAGATGGATTTGGGAAAGAATCGTCAGGACGAGAAGACGAAGCCAGAGCCGCTTGCTCGTGTCGTGAACAGGTCGCAAACGAAACGCGGCAGAGCGAGCGAGTTGTCATTACTTCAAGATGATCCGGATGACACCGCGGGGAAGAAAACGGCCACGACGCAACGCAGTGAAACTGACGCGAAGAAAGAACCGACTTATGAGTGAGCATTGCGGTTTTCTAAATCTTCAACTTTTTACTCCAAGCCCGAAACTATAACGTGATTTCCGGGTAAAGAGTGTTCTTCTAGCCATCAGAAGTCGTAGTAACGTTTAAAGTTTAAGTAATACCTAAAAATCACGCTAATCTCGGGTCTAAAGCAAAAGGCTGAAGGCTCGTTACACCCATTGTCTTTCGGGACCAATGGAACACTGACCGATAATACTGATGTAATATTATTTTTCATACAGATATAAAACGATAAGACCGAAGTCGAACGAGATGAGCGCGGAGAACAATCTTCGAATTCATTCAATGTCCGAACTAGCGGCGTACAAGAAACAATATTACGACACGTTGCTGAGTGTTCAGAGAGCTAAAGGTCTAATTAGAAACTATATTGTATATAATGATATACAGTTACGTATACCTAGAGATGTGCGAACCATTCGAATTCGAATTGAATCAGCTAAGATATATTCCGATTTGAATCTGAATCCTTACCGTTCGAATCTGAACTATTCGAATATTTCAAATTACGAAAGCTTAAGGCTCCCCTGAGAAAATTCTTGCGTGTTACTTCCAAATAAAAAGATATCTATATATGAAAGAATATTTGAGATCGCTGGAGAAAATTTGTGAAATGCTTCAAACACTATGTTTTTCCCATTATGTTTGTATCGATGATAATCAATTAATAATTACAAAATGGCTTACGACCAATAGGAAAGTTTAAAACGCAATCAACGCAAAATTAAATAATTAGGAGAGAGCAGTGGAATTCTAATATTAACAATTATGATTAAAGGTAATTTGACGTGGAATGTTGATTCACCGCATACATTACGAGCCCGAAAAGGTACTCAGTGCATGTGTCATTATACGTTCAAACATTATTATTCTCCTATAGTTTAAAATTACTCGCATAGTATAATTATCCGACTGACTCCTATAGACTACATTAATTAAAAGTTACGTTTCGATGATTCAATTGGATTCGACACAGAAAATCCTCGATTCGCACATTTCTACGTATACCCACAGATATCCTTTAGATATAGCTTATCGCGCGACACGATCGTCGTGCGAGACGAGTGAAATCGTCGAAAACATCGGTCATTTTTTATTTTTCTATTTCGTTGCAGTCGCGGTGACGAATTCTCTAGCGTCCTTCTCCACTGCCTCCTCTTCTTCCTTGTCGTTGGATCGTTTAACAGCCTACGACGATCCATATTACGCGAATTACATGTGCCAGCAACAACACCTGTTCCAGCAACAGCGTCAGTTCGCGGCGATAAGGCCGCAATTTTCGCCGACGTGCTCAGCGGCGCTGTCCGGATTAACGAGCGCGCAGCAACAGCAGCAGCGCGGTGGTAACCAGCAGTACAGTTGGGCGAGATCCGACTGTAAATATTTATTATTCAAGCAATTAAGACTTCGGAGACAAGTAAGAGGAGCTACTCTCAGACACGACACGGGAAAAAATTTTTATATATAAATCTTCTTGGAGCGGAATCTCACGCGAAACGAGTGAAAGTGGCAGCGTTCACATCTTGAGAGTCAATATATAATCATTTTTTCCCTGGAAATAATTGGATCTCACGTTCGATTGAGATTCCACGAGTCTCTTCCACTCACCGTACGCGTGTCTTTCCGCAGACTTCGTCGCCCGCCGTGTACGCGACCCACGACCAAGGGTAAGTCGTCACCCACCACGTAAACTCGCGGTAACTGAAATACACACGAGATACACATATGAGATATCTCGCTTCTTTTCTCTCCTCTCGCGGTTATATCTCGATATATTCATGATTATTTACTGTGACGCGCGCTCCTTTTCCCGCCGACTTCTCCGCCGCAATTCCCTCCCAAGCGGTTGGATCCGTCGCTACGTCGGGCCCATGTACTCTTATCGTCCCTTCGCGCCGGACGGAAGCGGTCAGACGGAGCAGTGCGTGCGTCGCAAGAGCTTGGAAGACATAGTCGGCAAGTTGAAGGGAGTCGAACGCGGGGGCGTTAACAATTAATTGATTCATCGCGTCTCCCTCGAATTCCCACGGGGAAATTACCCCCCCCCCTCCCGTTGAGCGCCCCGCGCCGCGCGTCCATGAAGCCATATGCGCGCGTGAGTTTTATTGTACCTCTTTCTAAACCCAAAACCATAACGTACTCTCCGGCATAATGCGTTCTCTGCGCTGCCAGAAGTCGCAATAGCGCATAAAACTGGGAGATTGCGACGTTCGGCGTAAAAACGCCCTTTACCGAAATTTACGTGTTACAATTTCGGGCTCAAAACAAAAGGAAAAGGATTACTACGCAACCACATTGTGATTTTAATCCTCGACCGTGACGTACCCGCAAATATCACGATAAAGCGCCAATTGACGTGGAACGATAAAGATATGAAAAAATATCACACGTAATTATCGATTTATCATAGAACGTCGAGATAAATGGTAGGTATTCACCGGTATCGTTAGCGTGAGCGTTACGAACGACCTTCGCGCCGAGAATAATTGTTATCTCCGGTAATAACCGTTATTAAATTACACATGTTGATCCGGAGTATCGAGAGATTACCGTGCGTGCATTTAAATTGAATTCGTACGTCATTCGTCGTCGTCAAGCTACGACCACGCTCTCCTGCGAATGTTCATCAATGGAGTCGCGCTGCGGTTTTCATCATTTCGTTTGTATTTTTTTTTTTCGGATGATTGCGTGACAATGTCCCTCAGACGGCGCATATACGCAGAATATAACACGCTGTTATGCTTCTCAGCCAGTCGAATCACGCTCTAGCGATTCTCACTACAGATTCCCGCTTCGAGTAACATTACACTCGCTCTCTAACGCCGCTCTCTAAGTATTTTTTGTTTAGTGATATATCTTGTTAAGTGATTAACACGCACACACGTACACAGACACACCTGCAATTCCGCATACAATCGACAGTGCATATAATATTCGTTCGTTTTTATTCCTAGATGTACAAAATAACGTTTTAAAGGATACGCGGTAAACTTAGGTATTACGTGTGACTCATCCGTCATTTTTATTGTCCGGATCATTCGCTGTGTCAGCGCGACAAATCACCAAGATGCTCCGCTATCTGCTTCTTTCTCTCTTTCTCTCTTTTTCTTTCTTTTTCCGGCATAATCCCCGCGTCATACTTGGTAATCTGTCCAGCTGTACTCATTCATATCCGCAGTCTCCATTAGACTTTCTCAGACACTTGCGCGTCTCGCGTCTAACGATCCCTTACAGTTATTAACACATCGCTATAGTTTCACGTTGACTAGCATTATTATTGGCAGCATCACACACATTGTTGTCACTCGCATGTAATCGAATCGATATACAAATACAATGACGTTATTGGTAAAATCACGTGTACACTTACATAAATATGAAAACACATCCGGAATGCCCAAATGAGCCAAGAGCTCTCATCGAAGATGACACGTGTTTATTGAATTAAACATTAGGCCACTTGAGTCGTACTGTTTGCAATCGAGAGGAGTCGTCGGATATCGTCGTGCTTGGCGAATACGTCAGTACTGGAATTGTCAAGCGATCAAATATGACTCTGAAATTTTTTACAAAAATTATTTAAATTTATATTTTTTAGTGGACGTCGAATAAAATTACAAGAAATAAATATTTTTGTTCTTGCCTAAGCCGTGGTTGTTCAACAACTTGTCACTTCGCCATTAATTATTGTTGGCGGTTCTAATGCGAAATCGCTAATCTTTGAGATCGCGAGCGACATGGTTCGGAATCTTCGTCGGACACGACGATCTTTCTTTCCGTCGATTCCTCTCGATTCGCTTGGATCTTGGGAAATATCGGGTCGTGTACAGACTTGGATTGTCGTGCTATCACTATAGGACACTATCGATCGAGCTTAGCATGTAAAGAAATCTGCGCCTATTAATTGTAATTGAAATTTATTGCCTGAATGATAACTTATTTATACAAACTCTAAGGAAACAGTGCTTCACGTATCACAAACATACCGCTATTTTTTTTATTATTAACTTCGTTGAAGCAAATAATTATTGCGATAATTAGTGAAGTTAAATGAGAGACGATTTGATTTTCTTTTTCATCGTAGTGTGGTGTGATAACTTTATATTTCGTCCATGGTGCTGTCCGACGACAAATCCCTTCTCGAATCATTCCTTTTCAATCGCGCGTTCGTGGAGAACCTTGAGAGATCGTATCAATTTTTTACAGAAGCGACGCGTAACGATGCGAGATAAAAAGATTCTATTGCGTAAGAATCGCACGAAAGTATAAAAAAATTGAGTAAAAATTTTAAGCATTATTCGAGTTGTACTCTATTCCCACGGAAGAACTTGAAAGAATAAATGAAAAGTGTGAAAGATGGTAATTAGAGACTTCTCATAGAATCTTGATCACGAAAATCCAAGTCGTTTGTCGCCAGTAGCACTTGTGGACTCGGTTGAAATTTATCAGTTACCGCATGTACGAGTGAAAATTAAAATTGTTTTAAAGTAACGAAGATTGAGTGACGGATATATGCGACTCATAAAAAAAAAAAAAAAAAAAGCTTTCATTCTGATCTGTCTCACATAGAGAGACGTTGCACAGGTTGCCATTCGAATTTGCATTCGAAAATTACGATGGAACTTTATGGCAGATCGTGGAATGACGAAGCCTTGGATGCGAAATCATCATGAGTGAACGGATTCGATCGATATACACTACATTGAAAGAGCGTTATATTTCTTCTGGCAGTGTCTGTACATTTTGTTAGTTTTTTTTCCCTCTCGAACTCAAAGCTATAAGTCGCTTTTACCACCAAGTAACGCTTTTTATTGGATTAAGTTACTCTAAAGTGACATTACTTTTACTTTGAGATATATTCACACTTTCAAACGTTTTTTTTTCTTCCCAGCACATATCAGCAATTACTGTTATACAGAAAAATTACACGTTACGCCTTCATTGTGCCCAACAGAACAGAGTCGTGACACCATCGATATTTGCCACAACGAAGCTGCTGTTATTACATGCTATTTTTCTCTTTATGAACCTATATGAACACGCATTTCTCTTATATTATTAATTGATTTAAAGTCGACGCATCGAAGTCCGATAAGTTGTGTGTGTGTGTTTATGTGTGTATGTATGTGATGTGTCCGCTAAGTTTGTTTCATAATCGCGACATCGTATCAAAAGACAAAATAGCTCTTGTTAATCGTCCTAATCAAGATTAATTGCTCAACAAGATCAACCGATGCACTTTTGTGCTTGATTGATCAATATAACTGTCATGACACGTTGAACGGAGAAGAAACGAGGTATCGGAGACGTTCATATTTCGAGGACGATTACGATGCTGTTACGCGTTAAAAAGGAGACTCAATCAAGAAACGCAAGCACTCAACCGCTGTTGTCTTTTTTTCCGCTCTAGGATGAATTGTACTTCTAACACGATATGTATGTACTAAAAAATACCTTGCTCTTCAATTTGATGGATTGTTAAGGAGATATAGTTGTACAAAAAAAGTGCTTGACTAGAGTCGACTAGAGATTTTCTCGTTAAAGTAAAGAATTCAACGCAACGCGATAAATAATACTGATCTCGTCTAATTACTTTAAAGTTACACGAAACGCCTGGAAACAGTGCGTATGTACAGGGACGGACTTGTATTCCGCTTTGGAGTTCGAGCAAAGCAGGAGGGTTTCGGTCGCTTCTTCCGCATTTCTCTCTCTTATCATATCGTTTAAAGTATAATAAAATATCGATCAAACATGCGCTGATACAGTTGACGTGCAGTTAAAATTAGTGCGTTACCTTATCTGGAAATTTTATAACAACACGAATCGCCATTTACTGTGAATAAAACTCGCAAGTCCGTCCTCGTACAAGACCGATACTGCTGCAATACAATGAGCACACTTCAAAGTTTACGAGCCAATTAGAGTAATACAATGAGAATAATCGTTCCACGCATACTATTCCGCTCATACAGAAGGATAACTGATGCCAAACCGATCTTCCGGTGCAAAGAATGTCAAAGTCGATTAATAGAATCTTATCGTAAAATCATCATCGCGAAGAGTCTACGTGAAATTATCGTCTGTTCAAAGAATGAGCTTCGGCTTTCTCTCAATATGTGCTTTCGTTAAGAATTTAAAGTTCTATAAGGCCATTGCGTGAAGTATACGTATAAAGGTATTGTCATTGCAAAGTAAAATGTTATTACGATTTTAAGTACTATGCTGGTTATTAACAAGCTATCCGATCATAGCTCAACTTTAACGAGAATTCAACGCGAAAATCAGGACTTCACAGTAGGTAATCAATCATCTACCCTCCCTTGATAATGTGATTCAAACGCTTTTCGATCGTTCGTTTTTAATCAACGACAACATAATTTCACACGTTTAATCAGGTAAATACAATTTGACTTCGTGAAATCATACTGATCAATCAAAAGAGGAAGGTAATTTCTCGTGCTTATGTGTCTTAAAAGTCCACAATTAATACGCAAGTTGAAAGGAATAAACGGTCAAATTGCAGTTTCGAATCGTAACTGCCGTACTTTGTATATAGGATCAGTAGAAAGATCGGTCTAGCTGCGTTTCTCACTATGTATGTATATAACCCCGCTCGAGGATTCAGTAATATATACACTTTCTGGTATACCTTAAACAATTACACGCGATCCCTACACGTACCTAAACACTTCCTCAAGTATGCATGGAGCTCAAAATATGTTGGCATCAAAATACAATAAAAATGATTAGTTAAATATATATATATATATGTATATGTATATATGTATATCGGTGTTACGTGCTATATAGTGGTCTTATACTTACAAAATCCCATTAAAACTTACTTAGATTTATTATTTGGTACATGATTGGAATGAAGAGTGGCGTTATTTGCTTATCAAAGTTCTGGGCAGTCTGGTTTTGTGTGATGCAAAACGTCACGACCCGAGTCAACTAAAGAAAATCTATGTATCCTCTTGGCAGCAAAATGTACAAGGCAGCAATAACTTTTTATACAGGATCTTAAATCTTTTTTTAGACACGATGAGCTCGTCCTGCAAATTCGACAAACTTGATAAACCCAGTAGTGTAGTAAGTCTGGGCTATGATTTCTCTCTCTCTCTCTCTCTCTCTCTCTCTCTTCTTCTCTCTCTCTCTCTCTCTCTCTCTCTCTCTCTATTTGTTTTTAACTGTTGCGTGTGTAAGTGTATAATTTACATGTCTTATATTTCACATTTCAAATCACATCCGGTTTCATGCACAACTGGAAACACAGATGGAATGTGTGTAAAAACCAAAATACGGTCCTCTCTCTCTCTCTCTCTTTCTCTCTCTCTCTCTCTCTCTCTCTCTCACACCCTCTTCTTTTCAGTCACTGTGCATTATTTTAATACAAAATATCGTGTCGAGAAGTCAGACAAGTTCGTATGCAAACAATATATAGAGAGATACGATCCTTTTTTTTTTTCAATTATGTAACAAGTAACACTTGAACTCTACGGTTGGTTCAATAAAAGGGGGGAAACGTTTCAACATAAGTATGTATATATGCATATATATAATATATATATACACATACGTGAATGTACTTGCTTTGTGTAAAAAATCCCGTTTATACTAGCCACAACTGTTCACAAAAGTTGCCCGGCTCGAACAAGTTTATTCTTTTCTTTTTATCCTAACGAGTGCTTGTTACTCTTTTGTATCTCACAGGGGACGATCAGGCGAAGCTGTAAGGATCAATAGTTTTGCTAGAGCAAGGTTGAACATCATCTGGTGGTGGGTGCCACTGTCCGGACCACATGGCGTTACGAACCACGTTCATGTCAGTAGCCTCCTCTATGCCGTTGCTAGACGTACGTTCCGCCTCCCAGTGGAGGCCGTTTCGAGTCACTTGAATTGATCTACCTTCGTTCATGCCATAACAATTCTGTGCGTCATTGTTCACTGGCATTTGCATAGTTTTACTTCTAATTTGCGTAGTGCCACTATTTGTATGCTGGACGTTGGAGGACCACGAGTCAGGCTTCTCTACCGATTTCAGCGGCAATTTCCGCGGTACCCGCCTGGTCTTGGCCTCTTGGGCGACGCAGCCGGTGATCTCGATCTTGCTACTGCTCAACGCGTTCCCATCGCCGGAACTACTTCCGTCGCCTCCCTCCTTTCTCCGTCTTCTCCGTCGCCTCTCGAGCTCTTCCCGTTGGGCGTCCTCACCGTTAGTCGTCTGTGCCTTTAAAATATGTTGCTTGGCCGTTGCCCAATGGTCCTTCTTGGCGCCTTGTTTGAACTTGTCGTGATTGTTGCCACGATGACCGCCGTTGCTCGTGTTCGTGTCGCTGTTGCGTTTCTTCGACTGTTGGTTCTTCACAGGCCAGCTGCTGGGTCTCTTGGGACTACGTTCTTTCAATGTGACCTGCGTGATTGGAAATTTTACGTTTATGACGCGGCACGAGTGAACGACCGGAGCGGCACTTTAGCCGCAGCTCGTGAAACGGAACGTTCGTTCGACATTTACCCCGGAGGAGGAAGAATTGTCCACGGGCTTGTAGAGTTGCGTCGGGGTGTGACTACGAGAACCCTGACCCTTACAGCTCGATCCGCTACGACCGTGTATGCAGGAGAGTACAAATGCTAATAGGGCACATGAGAGTCCTAGCGCCGCCGCGGCGGACAGTTGGGAACGTGTGCGTCTTGGTACCCAGCCTCCGACGTGGTATTCCCATATTGCGCATGCTACTAATGCGCTACTCAACACATATGACAAGCCTATGCCAGTGAATACCCAAGCATTCTATAAGAGGTAGTAGATTCTATTACATGTATCGACATATCGAGTAATTGTGTCAAGATTTGAAGTTATAATTCGCAAATGACAGATCGATTATATGTATTTCCGAGTCGCAGGTGTACTTTAGTCGATGCCACTTACCAACTTAGCCCAATTTAAAGGAAGGATGTAAATGACGTGCGAAATATCAAGGAAGAGAAGTAATGCAGTGATCAAGAGACAGAAAACAGCTACAAAGATCATGAATCGTAAACGTCCTACTAAAGGCAGCATAAAAAGGCTGACCTTGGCAGTGCCAGAACTGCATAAAGTTGCCAAACAAGCTGCGGAGGATACCTGCCAAACGTGTTTGTTAGTGTAACTGTATTCCAAACGATCTTATCATTTTTAATGTAGCATACATGGTTTGTGTTTCACATACTCTCACACACAAGTGACTTTACTTACGAGTAATAAGAGTCTAACAACACCCGTAGCTGTTTTAAGATGCCCCTGTATGTCGCAATAAATAACGATGTGGCTCGCCCGGGACCAAGGCAGAGCATTGGATCCAGAGATTTGCTTATCGCTATTATCATAGTGGCCATGATAATTAGCGTGCGAATCCCAAGAGTGGACTGTCGAGTGGACTCCCGGCGAATCCAGCTCCAATTGGGAGCTGGTTCGCTCCCCTGTCCTACTTCCTGCTATTGATACAATATCGAAACTATGTATACATTTGTGCATGCTACTACAGGACTCTAACTTTTGAATGATCAAGCAGATGAAGACAAGCGGCTAGATGGAACTTTGTTAAAAAAGAAATATATATATATATGTACACATTATCAGCTATCTAGGAGAATGATATATTAAAAAGTAATCTGTTGACTGTATCTTCAGACTCAGCAAATTTGCAGACATGAACAATTTGCTGTGCAAATGATGATACAAGTGCATAAAGAGGCTCAATCAACATTACTCGTACCAATTTCGAAGTCCTGAATATCCTCAGGCCTAGAATATATGGCGGGTGGTGATTCCAGATCGCGTATCTCTTCCAGAAGCACCTCTATTTCGTCGGCTGCGTATAAGTCCGAGACCGAGCGAATATGATGCCGAGTCTCGCTCATTACTTAGGTGCGCTCGCTCATTTACTCCTTCCTGCCTGTCGTACCTTTCTGCCTGATCTGTCAGCTACCACCATTCATTGTCTAGTTGATTCGACGACAGGTCCATCCGTCTATCAGCCATTGCCTGCACATACCCTGTGCCATCTCTACCTTTGCAGGCAACACTACCTCAGCCTACTTCAGGCCACACCTGTCGAGAAAAGCTCACATAGATCTTACTACATTCGAGAATAACAAGAATATGTACTACGAGTAATACTTTGAGATATCACATATTTTTTCTCTATCAAACGAATTACTTGCTGATGTTACTTTGCACGAGTCAACAAGCTATATGGATAAATTCTCGCCGCTACGTTACTCGCCAAGTCCTTTCATACATTTATCGCGACAAGTTGTCAGAACGACACGTTGATGCACGTTAGATTTCGTGACGAGCGCATTCCTGACAATCACACAATGACACTTATCTGATACAAACAAGAGAGTCTCTGGCATGTCAATGCAACTGGCATGAACGCGAAATTAAAGAACGACCGAGCGATGGGAATACGCGGTTACACCGCGAGGTCGAAACGCCGATCTGACGCGCGCGCGACCCGAGCGTCGGCTCATGCGGAAAATCACACCGGGTCCGTGTGCAACGAGTTTCCTGACGGAAGCGTCTCGTCGCTCCGGATCCACATGTGGTTGCCAGAATCCGTTCTCGGCGATGTCTTCTCCGAGCGCGGTCGCAGCGCGTGTCCGGAAAAATCGCGCGTCGCCGCGGCGCGAGAACCGCGCGAGACATACCTCGAATTTGCGCTCGTCGTCGGCGAACGTGTAGATCACATTTTTCCGAGGTTTTTCACGGTGAACTCATTGACCGTCCAACGAGTAGCCGCCATTGCCTTTTTGCTGTTTTTGCCCATGATACGCGTCCATCACGACGACCTAGAAACAACAGATGGGGCAACTTGTCTCTCTCTCTTTATTCATTGGCCGAGCGCTAAAAAATGGTCGCGCGAGCGTGAATCACTCGCGACGGAGGTGAATCGCGCGCGCGGAGCGAATTATTCCCTTCCATTGATCAAGAAAAACCGCCCGCGAGCTGCTGGCCGATTCGCGGAGAGTCCCGTAGATGGCGAACGGAGGAGCCGTGAGTTCGGACGCGGTCGCGTCGATTAGGATTCGCCGTAAAAGACTCGTCGGCCGGGAGAAAGGAAGGAAAGTCGGACGACACGTCAGATCGGTTTCTTATTCGCACGTTGTTGCGTGTCGATTGACTCATCGGAGATTGGTTATGTTTCTTGTCAGGAAACGACGACTGTTGCACTCAACATTTCTTCATTGGTAGAAAGCAAAAGGTTCGAGCAAAAGGAGCAAACTCAATGCGTCATCTCGAGGAATTCGATTAATTATTAATAAAATCATGCATATACCGCTAGAGGCTCACGTGGAATACCAGGGGCGGTATATTCACGGTGGAATCTTACATTTAAAATCGCCGTAAGTTCATCCTCGGACATTGGATGGATCGTTCCATCGGAACTACGAAGTTCCGCTACGAGGACAAACCGCAAACGCTCTTAAAAATATGATCCGCCACTATGAGTACCGCCTTAAAATCACTCTGTCGCACAAAACATTTTATTACTCGCATTATCGCATCAAGGGAAAAGTTATACGACCGCCACCCTAGATCGGACCGTAGGAGACGGCCAATCAACGACAAGCCAGGGAGCTTCGACTACTGCTAGATGGTTTTCATTTCAGCAACGAATCCGTCGCGCCTCCGGTGTCGCGAATTCGAACTTCCAAATTCAAACTTCCAAATTCCAAATTTACACTTTCCCAGCGAACCGTTTGCAGAAACAGCTGCACGAACGATATCGCGCATCCGTTGAATCCGAGCGTCGCGCGAACGGCTATTCCTCGCGGGCATGGACCAACTCGAAAAATCGGGTCGCGGTCCAGCGATAGGAAGAGCCCGTCGTGGCTCATGCGAGCGCGGCCAGAATCGCTCGGAGCACGCCAGCCAATGTGAACAAGCGATCCGCGACCGTGTGCGCTCGTGTGCGCGACTGGGCGGCCTCGAAGTCTTTTTGCTTCCCATTTTGTACCGTGCGGTACGTCCACCGTGGTACTGACGTTTCGCTGTGCCATCGCATGGCCGACGTGTGCATTCCGAGGCTTACAGCCGCGTGGTATCCGCTGTGTCACGAGCGTCACCGCTGAAGGGGCCCCTGCCGCCGCCTGGTCGTGGTCATCGTTGTCGTCGTGGCCGTGGTCGCCGTTGTGTAGCCGCCGTGGCCAACGTCGCCGTCGCCGTCGTTCCCGCATCGGCGCACCGACTGCACCGTGACGATCATCATCACCGAAAGTGAGTGTGCGAGAGAGCCTGCGGGAGAGCCGAAGGTGGCCGCACGGCGCGTGCGGCTCCACAGCGTTTTTAATGCCCGCGCGCGCCGTGCGACATCGGGCGAGAGAACGGACGGGCGGCCGCCCTCGGACGACCCGCTACGTCGCGACCACGTTCTTCCGCTGACATAATCCGGTGCGAACTGGATCGGTGCGGTATGACCGCGACGTATCGTTAATCCCGAGCGTTTTCACACACACAGAGACAGAGAAAGAGAGAGAGAGAGAAAAAGAGATAGAGAGAGAGAGAGAAAAAGATCAAGATAGACAGACAGACAGAGAGAGAGAGAGAGAGAGGAGAGAGAAAAAGAGAAAGAAAGAGGAATTCGCAGAACCTGGTCATCCCGACGTCGACACGCGGAGCCACCTTGCCTTCGTGCCAGGCTTCTCATCGCCACCGTCGTCGTCCCTACTCCGGACGAGAGAGCGCGCGCGACAGCGATAAATCTCCTCAGCCGAGCAGCGACCGTATAACGCCGCGACCACGCGTTCCCACGCGCATCAGCGATGTCGAACGAGGAGACCTCCGCCGACCGCAACGTCGAGATCTGGAAGATCAAGAAGCTCATAAAGAGCCTCGAGATGGCCAGGGGGTAAGTAGGTCGACGCCGACGTCGTCTTGCCGCGCGCCATCAGCTGTTACCCTGTACCGATCGTCCTGACATATGGCTTCGCCGCGAGCATGTGCTCGCTCCCCAAGTCACGTTGCAAGATACATTAGAGTCCTCTCTGTTTTTCAAATCATTCTTTGCTGGTAATATTTCATTCGCATGTATTGGCATACCTCTGATACCAATTTTACTCGTGAATTTATGCTGTAGATGAGCTATGTAGGTCTCTCGCCTGCGCTAAAGCACATGAAATCCAGGCGGTGGCTTACATAAACAGAAAGTCTTGAGTATGTACGATAAAAGATTTTGCTGAGAGAAAGAGAGAGAGAGAAAGAGAGAGAGAGAGAGAGAGCATGTGTATGTATGTAGTGTGGAGTGTCATTTACAAAAAGTTTTAAGTGTTTTGTCTTTGCAGGAATGGCACGAGCATGATTTCGTTAATCATACCTCCAAAGGACCAAATATCGAGAGTGAGCAAGATGCTAGCGGATGAATTTGGTACTGCGTCGAACATTAAATCTCGTGTAAATAGATTATCTGTCTTGGGTGCAATCACGTCAGTACAGCATAGGCTAAAGTTATATACTAAAGGTATTTATCTTCTTTATAATTCTTTGTCGTAAATGGTTTAGTATAGTTAACGCAGCTATTGCCTCTTCTTTATTTTTAGTACAAAAATAATACCAAATTCACTTATTCTTCTATCCTATTTGTTATGTTTTATTTATTTATGTTATGTTCATTCAATCTATTTTCCATCTCATTTGTTCATACGTTCTATTTTAGATATATTGTACTTGTTTATTTGATTTCGACATTTACACGACATTTGATTATCATTTTATGTGTAGAAAATATGTTATCGATACATTTGAGTTGTTTGTAATGGCTGTTATTTGCATTGTATTAAGTATTTTCTAGATATTTTATATTTTAGTGCCTCCAAATGGCCTGGTAATTTATTGTGGAACTATCGTTACGGAGGAGGGGAAAGAGAAGAAAGTCAACATCGATTTTGAACCTTTTAAGCCTATTAATACTTCCTTGTATCTTTGTGATAATAAGGTGGGTCTTGGAATCTCATATTCTCGAATGTACTCTGTGATACTTATCACATCGAGCGTGACTTGTACTAACTGCACTTTACAGTTTCACACGGAAGCGCTGACAGCGTTACTCGCCGATGATAATAAATTTGGTTTTATTGTTATGGATGGTAATGGCGCTTTATTTGGCACGCTACAAGGCAACACACGTGAGGTCTTGCATAAGTTTACCGTGGATCTTCCTAAGAAACATGGTACGTAACACATTGGAGAACAGTTGAGAAAAGGGCGAAAGTTCGTTTTTTCGCAGTTTCGCATGGTATCGAGATAGGTCACGCCGAGTGCGCTATAAAATGTATCGATTTTCAGGTAGAGGTGGTCAATCTGCGCTTCGTTTCGCCCGATTACGGATGGAGAAACGACATAACTATGTTCGAAAAGTCGCGGAAGTAGCTACTCAATTATACATCACTAATGACAAACCAAATATCGCTGGTTTGATATTGGCAGGTAGCGCCGATTTCAAAACAGAACTTAGTCAATCCGATATGTTTGATCCGGTGAGTGAGGTCTCTTTTTCCATCAGTTTCTCTTCATTATTGTTTTGTTATTTTCAATTCTTTTAACTTACCTTGAATCGACAAACTATTTTTTAATAGATGTATTTTTTATATAAAATTGACAGCAATATTTATAGAAACGACATGCCCTTCTTTTCTCCAGAGATTGCAAGCTAAGGTCATAAAATTGGTGGATGTATCGTATGGTGGTGAAAATGGCTTTAATCAGGCTATTGAGTTAGCGGCCGAATCTTTGCAAAATGTAAAATTCATCCAAGAGAAGAAGTTGATCGGTAAATAAATGTTCACGCGTCGATTGTGACGTATATCGTTGGTATACGTATCTGACAAAATGATTTCTCTCTCAAGGTCGTTACTTTGATGAAATTTCTCAAGATACCGGCAAGTATTGCTTTGGTGTAGAAGACACGCTAAGAGCTTTGGAATTAGGTAGCGTTGAAACACTCATTTGCTGGGAGAATTTAGATATTCAACGATACGTCTTGAAAAATCATACAAACGCGGAGGAAAAAGTCTTACACCTAACGCCAGAACAAGAAAAAGATAAAACTCACTTCACAGATAAAGAGGTAAGCGTCGAGATAAAATGCCGGAACAATCTAATGTTGAATTCTTTTTCTCTCTGATACCTTTCGAAGGGAGACCCTTGTATCTTATTCATTTATCTATAGAGCGGGGTAGAGTTGGAGCTTGTGGAATGTCAACCGTTGCTCGAGTGGCTCGCGAACAACTATAAGAGCTTTGGTGCTACCTTGGAAATTATCACGGACAAGTCGCAGGAAGGATCCCAGTTTGTCAGAGGTTTCGGCGGTATCGGAGGTGAGCTCTTCTTATACGTGTTCGTTATCACCGCTTATAGTCTCACAAAGCAAATTCTACCTCTTTCTCTCTGCCTATCATTGAATATATATGTATAAACATTACATGTTAAATAGTTAAAATAAGTAAAACACCTGATAGTAAGTAAGCAAACGGAAGAGATATTTAATATTTGCGATATGGGGAAAAAAGCGAAAAGATCAAACAAAAGAGATTAAAGCTTTCCGATTTACATGTATGTCACGCAGATTCGCAATAAATTCCAAATAATATATATAGCGTAGACGCTGAATTATGTACAGTGCGACATACGGTAATGCACATTTGCATATTTCACACGCACGAATGAAATCGTTGAGAAGTTACGATGATACAAAGTCGCCTTTTTACGGGCGTACCGTTGATCTTGAAAGAATTAAACGTTGTGTCGCTATAAACGGGCGAAGAATGATATGCACGGAAATATGGACCCTCAATCGAACTGATATTAACCGTGGAGTATATGTTGGTGCATAGGAATCCTCCGCTACAAAGTTGATTTCCAGTCACTGCAGGCTGATGAGCCTCTTGATGATGTTGACCTCGATGATTACTAATTTCATCCGTGAATTACTCAGAGTCGACCAGGTAGCTCTTTCTCTGTCTTGCGTGCGTTCACTTACATCTCGTGTATCATAGAGCGTATTATTTGTGAAGCTGGACAAATTTATCACTCGTCTCTCTTTTACTATCCCCGTTACCGAGCCGTCGTAACTTCATCCACCGCATTATAACACTTTGATATAAGAAAGCATAATACGATTTAATTGAATTCGTGAATGTATAATGCAAACGGTGTGTCTATTGGTCTATCGAGAGATTTAAGCGCTTATGATTAGCCAAATGTCTTTTTAATAAAACCTTTTTATCTCTCACTTATATAATCTCGCTTGAAACGCGAGTAAATGTTCATCATATTGTCCTTCTCTAGAATGTAAATATATCACATGTCACTAGTAACAAAATATTGCACAATGAATTTCTGGATTAACTGCATAATCGTGAACATATTAAATATTAATGTAAGATTCTCTCTGTATCTGCTTGTCGATATTCTACGATAAGATCACACGATTAGAGTTAGTGTAAGACATTCTTTCTTAATTGATCTCTAAATGTAACGATAAATTTGTCCAAAAGTATCACAAATTTCTTCCATTGGGTTTCTCACTAAATAGTACAGTTTGGTTCTTCTGTGCAGATCTGTAGTATACATATGCATATGTGTCTCTTAAAATAAGTTTGAATGTGGTAATAGACGTTTTTAGTTCATATGTCTCTCTCTCAAGATATAATTATTTTCACGAATAAAAAGAGCCTGAGAATCTTCGCTGTCTTTCTTTTCTTTCTTGGTGGTAAACGCGAATAAAAAGAAAATCTTGTACATATATATACATGAGATATGTGGATTGCTCTGTGTTTATATATATGCGGGGTGAGTTGAAATCTTCCAGTTTTCCTACCTTTTTACACACGCTGTGTCATTAGATCTGTACACTCTTGGTTCTCGTAATCGGAGAAGTAGACGCAACACACACAGTGGTTGATTCAATGGAAAGAGATCAGTACTGCCAGATATATTCAGATATACAGAATCTTTCACACATTACCTAAAATTCGTATTTTAACACACCTCATTCTCGATATTGGTACAGTATAACATGTATACCGAGAGCCTGTTACGAAGCCGATTAAAGCCGCGTGTACAAGAATGTTTTATAAATAAACTAATTGATAACGCTTCTAAATGTCAATGTGAGCTTCCAGCCAACACAGCGGCGCGACGAGTTTTCACACACACATACACATACACACACACACACACATACATTACCATCACCAATTAATATATAACTACTCAGATTTTTGTATCTTGAGCGAAAAGCGTGTTTGCCTCGTTTCGCAATTGACATTGATATTTATCTCACAAGTGAACAAGCGATTACTTTTTTCAATATGTAAGCGACACTTCACATAAATGCACACTTACACGCATTATCTGATACATATTATCTGATTATAATTCTCGAGCCGATACATTATCATTTGCTGAGTATACGAATTATATAAAAGTTTTGCTGAATGGAATCGCGCAGTGTGCGTATATATATATCTGATTTTCAACTACAGAACCACTACTTTTTGTTCTTTTATTACGCAACTATATAGTGTATAGATTAAACTTTTTTGAGTTTGCATGGCATTTTCTCTGCGATATTTTCTGTTCTTGTTGGCAAATAAATGTAAATGGTATTACTATTTCTTTAATTTGCGCTATTTTATTCTCTATACACGTTGTTCGAATCTATACACATTGTCAGAATTTAATTTTTATTACAATTATGCTGTAGATGTATATAGATGTACGTTTTAGTAGATACAATATCAAATAATAGTACATGCATGTGTACATCTTTTTCAATGTAATTGTTTCAATGTATGTGTTACATCGACAAAGAGTTTGTTAATTCGGGTTTAATCTTGGTCTAATGCACCACTTTATAGCAAAAATTATTAATTTTGTCAACAATATGCAGTTCATGTGTGTTTTTGGAAATTATGCATTCCTAATACGAAAACATGCAAATAAATACGAACCTCCGGAATATTTCTTAGAACATATAGCTATAGTTTACAGGTTACTCATTATTATCGTTCGTCGTTGTCACATATTTTCACTTAGAATTCTTGAGATACTGCCGTTTTCATGACTTACACAATTATTACACAGTACCCTGATTCGAACAACTGAATTATAGAAAAACACTTGACGAAAATTTGGCATTTTTGTATTGCTACAAAGCAAATGTCACACGCTGCATTGAAATGATATTGCAGCATTATAACACGTTTTTTCAACGTATTCTTTCCAATTTACGCTTTACTCATGCTTACACAATATAAAATAGAAAAGGACAATCCGATAAGTTTGATCGATTACGCATTGCATGTTAAATAATAAGCGATGTAAAAATATTAAGTTCATTATCATAGATAATGTAAGTTATTGCATTACAATTAGATAGTACATGTGAAAAATTTCGCTCTAAATTTAAGAAGTTAGATAAAAAAGCATGGTAAAATGGAAATATCTATGGTAATGAACGCGAATATCGTATAATTATTACAAGTATATATCTACGCTTTCGTATAGCAATTGCTTATAATAGTCGAAGTCTTTTTAATACTCTTCAAATATACTAATCGGCATTCTTATTTCTATTAGCTCGCATATTGGGAAAGGTATAGTACTTGCTTTTTACTCAGATAATTATACAACAAAGATACAAATAAATGATATCACTTAACCGATATCAGTCGTGTAATGTAGATCACAATGTTACAATTGACGTATTTCATATATATACACACACATATTCATATATAAATATATATATTTATAGGTCTTATTCCATTGATTCTTTAATACTACAGTTATAATATTATAGTTTATCTACAATCATTGTCTCATCACTCATTAATATTTATTTAAACATCTTGTAATTTATTAATGATTCATTAATAGTTTATACATTCGAATCATATATATTTACTTCTCTCATTACACAGCTTCTTTGATCGCTATATTGATCGATATAACATTCATATAATATGAATTTACATTTAATATTGATTTTCTCGTACTTCATCTGCATATGACATCAATATATAAAATTCATAATTCAGTGATTTCATTTAACGATCGAGTTTCTGACTAATTACAGTGTATTTTCTGGACATTGAGTTGAAGGAATTGTGAATAGTGTTTTTAATGAAGTGAGTTGAAGGAATTGTGAATAGTGTTTTTAATGAAGGCTTTACTCAACATTTGCATATATATATGTTTATATAATCACATATTTATGATTGCTTATATCTTATTATCGCGATCTTTGCAAATTATAAAGTATACATTTTGTTTTTGAAAAAGCACTGTCGCAAAATTTCAATTTTCCTTAATTTGTTGCAACTTAGCAAATCAATGCTGTAAGCGCGACGCTATATATAAAATGAATGTTCTTAATGATTTATCTTTTACGTATATTTGTGCTTACGCCATTTTTCAAACCACACTGTTCTATATTTACAATCAGTTTTTAATTGTCAATTTGGTAATGAGAGCTCGTACAAGGAGATTTGATCGAAAGGTTCTTAAGTTATCAACAATGGTTTACATATCCAACACGTATTTTCAAGTGTATATTTTTCAGGTATTTTGCGGTACAAAGTGGACTTTCAAAGTATGCAGCTGGAAGACACCGAAATCGATAGCTTTGATTTGGACGACTACTAGGTCCGTGACACAACCGATATTTGGTTCTCTTCAAGGAAAAAAAAAACCAGAAGACACATGCGGTGTATATTCTCTCTTGCCGCAACAAGAGACAGAAACATAGACGGGCACATTTTTCGAAATTCACCATACAATGCAGCAGCAACAGCAACACGTACGATGTCGCCACGAAATCATTATCTAGAATTTATCGAGCATCAAGCAGATCGCAGATTGATTACACGAAAGAGTGGAGCACAGCATACGGCAGGAGCATATCGCGACTCAGCATGGCCGTATTCTACGAGGAAAAAGGAAATAAAATAGACAAAAAAAAGGATAAGGAAACAGAAATAAAGGGCAACTCGAAGACTGTGACACTTAATTAAGCCAGCTTGATACCTGCCTACTCTCATCTTAACATTTTACCACCCTTGTATTACGATTATGGTCCTCAATTATTCACGCGGATTCGTTTGAAACCAAACCAACCAACCTACACACCCGCTCTACACAGTGCCGAATATAAAACAAAATGTTGTACAGTGTATGTACGTGGTTCGGTCGTGATTTTATATTAAATTGATGTTTGTCATCTCTTTACCATAGATTTTATGAGGAATGAATATTTGAACTACACACACCAGAGTGGATGTAGCGTTATTTTTGTTCAGATACAATAATGGAAGAGCTGTAATAAACTGATTATTATGAACATACAATTTGCATTTGTATCGTGCATTCTGACACCGGTTTGCAAAATTCACGCGGACATATTAAAAAAAAAAAAGAAAAAAAAGAAAAAGAAAGAAACGGAGAACGTTCTGTAAATAGATGTCAATTTAAAAGAAAAAGAAAAAGCGGCGCAGTTGCCTTAGGACATAAGCTGAGATCGTCTCGTTGACGATCCACGGAGTAAATGAAGTATTTCCGTCTTATGCAGTGATACATATACTTGTAAATGTAGGGACATACAGTTTCCACGCGATTCCACGTTGCTCCGTTGCTGGCTCTCGGCTCTTAGATTTTGTACATTCACACAACTGTACATAAAAGGCGCTTCGCAAAAAGGAGAAAACAAAAAAGTGAGAGAGATGTATCGAGAGGTAACTTTTTCCATTGTTATAATAGTGGTGCACCTCACAGTGAAGAGAAAGATATTCCCCGCGATATTTAAATGGCAGTTACTGAAAAAAATGAAGAGATGTTACGAAATTATTTTAACACTGTTAATTTAACTTGCTTGTTCGTACGATGCCTTTGTAATAAACGACGCTGTGTATGTATAAATGTGGAAAGAATGTAACGTGCAATTTTGGTGAAGTACTCTTTAATGAAAGGAACGTATGCTGTACAGAGAGGCGAAGATTTTTCGCGAATACTATGAGATTTTCTTGTCGGAAAAAGAAAGGAAAAGTAAAAACAGTGTATTGTTGATTGGTGATGTATTTAACATGATTAATTATGCGATATTCTGATGTACACCTTGCAGAGACAAGAAACAGGCGCACAAAAGAACTTCATCAAAGTGGGACGTTTGAGAGAATGAGACGGGGGGAGGGAGGGGACAGAGGAGAGAAGTAGAGCGGAAGAAAGAGATCGAAAGAGCGAGAAATCTGATTTGTGGTATGTGCACAACGAATTCCAGAACGTGATGGCTCGAAGTATTGTATCTGTGTATTGTCTCTCAAGATATCGAGATGTTAATTGCCGGCTTAACGTTTCTTCAAATTTTTATATGTAAACATCTCATTAGGAGTCTCTAGATAGTTATTTATTTCTACACGTCGGTGCGACTACGTTTCTGCTTAGCGGAACATTGATTTAAGTATGCAAAATAGTACATTAAGAACTCGATGAATATCAATGAGTGAAAGAGAGGGAGAGAGTGTGTGAAAAAAGAAAGATAAAAAGAATGTGAGAGTGAGTGAAAGAGAAAGAGAGAATAGGGAAAGCCTTGTAATCTTTGTCTTGAAGTAAGGGTACACGGAAATGTCGTCCACGCGAGTTGCTTTAATTGAATCGATGACGTACTTAGATTATGGCTTGCCTATGATCTCTATAAGCATAGTTGTATAATCTGCTATAACAACATATTCGTCATTGATTAATTTACTTTCATTCGTATTTTGCCACTAAAAGTGTGTCGTTTGATCGAGAAACCGGTTGTTTCCTTGAGCCTTCATTAGGTTTCACGTACGACGACGTGATGCTGAGACCCAAATTTGTAATCGTTGTATCTATTTTACTCGAATCAATTTCTCGGGCCCGTATTGACAGTCGTTAATTGAAAATTACCCCGCGCGAGATATCCGGATTTTAATTCACGATTAGACGCGATCTTTTCATTTATGTCGTAATATTGCACTGCAAATATGGTGTCCTGATATTACAAACGTATCACATCACATATACAGCGTATGATTCAAGCAAAAAACTTTGAATTAACCGTAGAATTTACACTTGAGTATTTCACGTCAGGCAAATTTCAAGTAACGACCATTAACATGGGCCTTAGAGCATAATTTTATTATAAATGCTTCGTGTTTTCATGTATGTACGCCAACACAACGTGTGTCTGTACGCTGTTCTAAAAAAATGCGATCTGTTTTCCAGTGGATTATGGAATATACTTGGTATGGATCATAGTTGAAACGATCGGAAAAGAAATTGTCGGATATAGTGTCGCTGCTCATTTCCTATGAGATCTATGCTCTGTCAGGTGACAAAGAGGGAGATTGAAATAATGTTCCAAAAAGAAACATTCCATACACGC
The DNA here is from genome assembly GCF_003227715.2 of Harpegnathos saltator. Taxonomy (NCBI): domain Eukaryota; kingdom Metazoa; phylum Arthropoda; class Insecta; order Hymenoptera; family Formicidae; genus Harpegnathos; species Harpegnathos saltator. Next base: position 49,614 of record NW_020230699.1, read on the forward strand.
ATGTAACGTGCATTAATGTAACACATGGCATGCAAGAATTGACTCCTTTTTTAAACACCTCTAATTTGTACTATTTTTATACAGTTAATTCACCGAGATATGTATATGTATATAATTATATATATATATAATATATATATATATATAACATGTACATACACATATGTATGTATAAATATATATATATATATATATAATTATATAATATATTGATGAATTAACTGTGCGTGTGTGTACACAACACACACACATACACACACACACACACACACACATTTAATGTCTTTGTCACTTCGTAATTTAGTAATGTCTCAATTCGTTCGTTGAAAAATACAAATTACGTACAATTACGTGCGAGAACTATAAATCGGTATTTACTGCGGCGTGTTAAAGGAAATAAATTTCGCTGGTGACAGTCGCATTTGTAAAAAGAAATACTCGAGTGTTTGTCAAGCAGGCATTATTTCCAATCTTCCTTTTCTCACGCATATTTTACTCGAAGTTTTATATACAAGGAAGAGTAACGTGTCATCGTAACGTAATATAAAAATGCCGAATAGAACTGGACAACCATAGGATATTAAACAGTACATGAGTGAAAAAATACAATCTATGTTTCTCATACAAACAAGATGGTTATTAGAGTCCGGAACTGTTACACTGGCATAATACACCTCGCACGAGATTTCATCGTACAGTCATATGACCGATAAATCACTATCCTACGGGTCTTACATATTTTATCGTACGCAAATTGAGCGCGTTTTTGAACGTTGATCCGCGGTGGTTTATGTCAACGCGATGCTTCCGGACCCCAACCACAATTCTTCATATTTAGAAACTTTACCGACGTCTACCTTCAGGCAATTCGTGTTCCGTTCGTGAACAGGGAGAGGAACAGTTTTGCTCGTGACGAGAATAGTAAAAAAGCCCTGTCGAAGACAAACTGAGATACACAAGGAAGACAGTGACTCTCCTCAGCCTAAACGTAAACCTCAAATGATCGTGATTTAGCGAAGAACATAGTCGAGATGGAAGATGACATAGTGTTTTTTATACGATTGTTGTACCTGGTTGTATCAGAACGTTTCTGCTCGCTGTATAAATCTCGGACGGAGAGAGAGAGAGAGAGAGAGAGAGAGAATCCGATGTGTATTTCGTTTCGGAAATGTGCAAAGAAGTACGCCCTTAGGATTTCTTTATATTTGTACATTTCATACAGAGTAAGGAGAGAAAAAAAAAGGAAAAAAGAAACTGATAATACTGACAATAAACAGAAGGATATTAAATGAAAGGATTGTTTATAGATTCTAAGATATATAAAATATACATAGAAATTAAGTATCAGCCTCACATGATCGGTTAGAAAGTTCATTCTTATAAGATCTCAGTCGACGACGATTAATTTGACTTCGCATTGATTCGCAAACGACGTGTTCAATGTGCGCTGTTATTCTTGAATCGCTATATTTATCATATACAAATGAGTATTAAAAACAATTCTATTACCAATTCATACGATATCTTCTGGCATCGACATTGATGGCACATTCTAGCGCCATTTAAGTCCTTATATATTTTATATATACAAACGCTTTATATACACATCACGTACATGTTCACGTGCGGTAGACCGAGAGTAAAAAGGCACCGTATTTCGCATCGTAGTCAATTCTGAATGTCCTGCAGTCTCTAAATTTTTGCACTTGTCTACATATATCTAAGGTGCTTGAGAAAAAGCATTGGAACTCAATAGAAAAATATTCCTCATCAAGAGCGAGACAGCAATACTCATGAGCAAATGACAAGATGCACTAGTCCGCATCCGGGACGAGGAGATTGAGACTGTCGTCCTTCACCGCCGAGCCCAGGAACTTCTCCTCGGCACCGCGTATGGAGAGGGTCGCCGCGGCGATAACGGTCCGCTTCTCGTCCATCATCGCCGCCCTGGCCCAGCTGGAGCCGTTGCACCTACCGCAGGTGTGCGACGGCATACGGTACAGACTGACGGTTCTGTTGCCGCAGTCAGCGCACTTGAAGAACCTCTTAACGGCGTCGACCACGCGCAACGGATGCCGCTGCTCCTTGCACATGTCCGACGCCGAGAACGCTGTGTATTTACATGTCAAGCATGTCACGGCTTTGCAGTTGACCTTGAAGGTGTTCATCATCTTCTCCTCCATCCGCTCCTTCGCCTCCAGCTTGTCGAAGTACTTCTCCTTCTCCTCATCATACGACTTCTCAATCAGATCGGTGTGCGAGGACTTGACCGCCAACAACTCCTTGAACTTGTCGTTTACTTTCGCCCTCTTCGCGTCCCGTTCCTCTCGCTCATCGTTTTCTCGCTGACGCTTTACGCTCTTCTCTAGCTTTTCTTGCGAGCTCACGCGCACTTGATTCGGATTTTTCGCCGTGATCTTCCCGTGCTGCTGCACCCACTTGATCGCGTTCATCTTGGCAGAGCGAACTTGTTGCTTGGTCGGCTCTGAGAAATCTATCATACCCTGTTTACAACCTGTTCCCAGTCGTGGGTTCGAAGACAAGGAGGTTAATGAGATCTTTTTGTCCATCGGGTTGGTTTTAAGTTTGCTGGCTGTGAGATTGCTCCCCTTCGGTTGCACTGAAGGGCTGGAACACAGAACCGGCCCGTTGGTTGTCGACTGCATCATTACTTGTTTCGTGGGCTGCCAGCCTCTCAACTTGTTGAGTCGCTCATGGTCCAATCTGGATTGATTGCTCGTCAGCTCGACGGTCACCCCTTTTTTCTTAACGTCGGTGATGACCTTAGTTTTCTGTTCGTCCTTCGTCTTCTTGGTCTTCTCATTATTACCTGAAGTCGCTCCGGCCAACAACTCCAGACGTGCGCGGTCTTTCTCATACAGCTTCTCATTGCGTTTTGCCAACACCGGCACAAACGGTGCCATTCCGTTATAAGGTTTCCGCACATTTTGCTTGTTCATACGATTCAACGTGTCGTCAGTGAAGCCATATCCGGTATTGCTCGACCGCAAGTCTGCACGTCGTGAACACTTCTTGTATTCTTGCTTGACGTGGTAGATGCAGTACTCGCATCGGCTGGTATTCACTACTGCGGTGCACGCATCCCCGTTCTTCTTCACCGATTTGCATTTACCCATGTCCTTGGACCGACCGAGAATCATCATTTTTTGGGGATTATCAATCGACAGTGTCGCCTGATCGACGTTGTCTTTACTCTCGAGTACATTCGGGTTGAGGATACCTATGACATTGCCGGTGATAGTCTTCCACAATTGTTTGTACGCATTGCTGAACAAGAAGACAGTCACAGTCTTCAAGTCGTCGGACAAATCGCTTATTTTCCAGATGCAATAAGAGGAACCCTTTTGCGAAGTCTTCGTATCCGATTTGCTGATTAACACGCCGGCGATCACCCAGTCGTTGTGCACATTGTCGGAGACGATGTGGTTCTTTATTCTGGATATTGTTACAGCTATCTTGCCTTCCATGCGTTCTTTCAATTCGGCGGAGGATACGAGTGGACTAACAATTCTTATTCCAAAGAAGGGATCGCTGTACACGTCTTTTGATATTAAAATATTATTTTTGTCGCTTTTTATAATATTGTTAAAGTCAAAAGTTTTGTTACAATTTTTTTTTGTAAAAGTCTTATTATTATCAAGTGATAATTTTACTGGTTGTTCAGGTTTGAAATGTCCTTTCAACAACTGCTTTACATCACGTCCATAGTTGGAATATTTTTGCTCCTCGAAATAACGCCTGTCTTCATCATCTGAGGAGTCCAGCTTGTCGTCATGAATCTCACTGGAGACTTTTTCATTGGCTGGTTTATCCTCATTGTCTATATTATTAGCTATAGAATCTAAAAAACTAAACTGCAGTTCTGTTAATGTTCTCTTTGCTTCAGGTGGTTTTGGCTGTTCAGATTGCTTTAGCTGTTCAGGTTGTTCAAACTGTTCAGATTGCTCTGTCTCCTCAGTATCATTTGATATAAGATTATTTAAAATATCTAAATCAGTATCACTGTCTTCGTGCTCCATTTTTAAAATGCTGTAAGGAAGAACAATATCAGCTTTAGAAATGTTTGATAAAATTATATATCTATATACTTATATACTATGCAATATTTAATTTGATGCTACTGCATATATAGAAATATATAATGAGGAAATATGAAATATTTGTCAGTCTTGGTGCTGATAGTAGTTAAAAGAATGTATCTTATTAATATTATAATGGTATAAAAATTAAAGGATTTAGAAAGGAAAATTACAAACTCTCACATGCCTGTAAAAATAAAACAGTGTCAAATAAAGTTAACTGATTTAATAAATTGTTAAAATTCATGATAAGTTGCTTGGTACTAAATCTTATGAATTAAAATCACCCTCTAAATTCATCGCTATGACTTAGAAAACAGCAAGAATGCATGAACAAATACTGATTCCTTGAATGTGTCATTAATTAAATGGCATTCATAACAGATGATTAATACCTGACTTACCTAACCTTACCCAACTATTGTTTCTGTACGTCACGATGCAAGCAGCGCAATAAAAATATTATTCATCAGTATCATAGGAATCATTTATGCATATGTATTCCCTAGTCACAGATAATTTTATATTACTTGATACTTTTCACAGACAACACACGCAGTGACAACCACTTATATGGTGACGTACATCATGGGGACATACATTTACCCGCCAATTTTCAGTAGATGAAAGTAGAGGGGAGTCGTCTTCATTGTTGTCTTCATTGCACTTTCTGTGACTCGCTCCCTTTCTCTTTCTTCTCCTCCTCCACGTTTATTGTACTAAGTGCAGCAAGTGCTACAACCTTCCTTTCCAACGCGGTTTCCCGAGCTCGTCGCAAGCGTTTCTGAAACGGGTATGATTTACGGATTATTAAAGCGCTCAATTTCCAAGAAAATAAAAGAAATAAGAAGTTTTATTTGAAAATAATTATTTCTTTATCGATGATATATCATTAGAGATATAAACATGTCCGCGAGATGAGCACATTTAACTTGTAATGATATACAATTAACCTTTAATTTCATAACGTACTCTTGTCTAGATGCTTTGTAAATACATACACTTTTCGCATAAAAATAACAAATATTTCTGTACGAATCATGTCGGAGTACAGTTTTCTTTAATTGAGATTATCTTTTAACGACATGCTTTATTATTTCAATATTCAGTATAATTAGAATTATTTTGGATAAATTGTATATGTCTCTCTCTCTATATATATAAGTGGTTAGAAGAAATGAGCGCATCACTGTGATTGGCTGATTGACAATCGTACACTTCGATTCTCGCAATCGTCGTGTGCGGCTAAGTTCAGTTATGGAAGGGGAAACGACGCGCCGGCTTGTACGCGATAACCGCTCCGTGTTTTCCGCGTTTTTAGCTCGCCTTAGGCGAGTTTTGCGTACGAAGTATCATCGGGAGTGCCGAAAATGAGTGTTGCGCGTTCGTCGCATCAAAATATCGCTGAACAATCGTCGGGAGTGAATATCTCGCGACGAGAACTATCGGGCAAAATATCGTGTGTTCGCAGCGTTATTGCATTTGGAGGTTCAAATAGCCGTTCCGCCTCCGAGTCGTCGCGGACGAGACGTCCGAAATATCGTCGGAAGTACCGAAATCAAATATGTCGCGCAGAAAATGAAAATTTTAATGAAATATTGTCGAAAAATTACCGGTAATGAATATCGGTAGTATAGAACGAAGTATCGTACAATCGTAGCCGATCGTAGCGACATATCAGTTCGAGGTCCAAATCGCTGCGATTTGCTATTGCCACCGGGGACGAATCTCATACGCGAAGTATTGCCGAAAAAATCTACCGCGCGTTTTTGTAGTATAATATCGTGCTGTGCATCGTTGAGTAGTGAGGATCGAAAAGTGAATATCTTGGCGAATCACCGGGAGTCGAGTGAAGCTCATCGCGTTTGTGACAGTTCAGCGTTCAACGGCTGTTGTGTTATGCCTCAACTCAAAGCCGAAGGATGTCGGTAAGCATCGATAAAACAGAGACTACAATTGTAAGTCAGTATGTTTTTGATTCTCGCATTTTTAGTTTCTCGACTTTCGCGTATTCCTCGTGCGAATTTCTATCAGACACGAAGTTGTCGAATATTTGGAAAAAATATTTTGCCTGAAGATGAGTTAATGGAAAGACATTATATAAAATAAAATGGGTAGCATTGTTGCACTCTATTGTTTTGTGATAAATATAAATATCTGCGATATTTGCCAGTAATAGACATTCATGTTCACAATGAGATATCGATTTCCTTCAAGTGAGATTGTCTCAGGCATTGAAATACTATCAAAGACCGACGGAAGTTCGCGTGACTGATTCAATATTCGGACGATTAGTCTAAGATACAGTATTAATTTTATGATTTACTATTATCCCGCAATGTTTCACAGATGCGCATACGATCAGATCTGTCAGCGCATCTGTGCGATATCTGAATAGTAATAAATTGTAAAATTGACATACCGTGTTATAGAATCGCTCGAATATTTATATCGGGAAATTTAGATCGGTCGGTAATGTCAGCGCTCTTGAATTATCTCCTGACTGCCAAGCCTCACTGACAGTCACGAAAATGGAAAATAATAAATAAATATTCACTTATAATTACGATCGAGACCTAGAAATAAGAAAAATATCGGGAGAGATTGTAAATTTAGATTTCGATTTTCCTTGTAGATAGCTTTTTGGTTTTTGACAGTGAGTTAGTGTAACTTATGTACCACTTATGGAATATAAAGCCTATATTTTAGTTCTTTCGGTGCATAGTTTATAATTTTCAACGTTATCATTACATTCTGGGTGCTCGGAAATTTTCGCTCAGCCCTGGTCCGCATTGCAGCGTGCGCTAGTCGGCGCGTCATAAATGTTTGCTTCTAGGATTCGCACATGCGGCACGCGCGTCTCCGCACAATTCCCACCGATTTCCGGCTTACTGTTAAACGATGACAAAAAGAAAAATGGAATTGTGCCATAAAATATTCATACAGATCCGCGTGGCTTGTGCCACTTTCAAATCGAGTTCATTTAGTTCGGCTTAGCTCTATTTTGTCAGCTTGTTACACGCAACGCTCCAACGTTTGCATGTTATAAGTGAACCAAATACGACTATCAAAGAGCTAAAAAAGAAAGGTCGGTTATTCCGGTGACGAGGAATCAATAGTGCTTGAAATTAATTGTGTGGCATTTATAAAATTAGGAAATTTTATTCGTAGCATTATCACGGCTGTGAGTGAGTTTTTAGTCGCGATTCTTCTTTCAACCCAAGCAAAATTTAGTGGACTGATCATGTACGTATATATGCACGTGTGTATATATATATACGTGTGGTTTTAGTGCAATTAATCTGGCCTACATAAGGCGCATGCAATTTATACGGAATGAAATGGGCATAATCCCATTTCTTTTGAACGGTGAAATCGCGTTATTTCTTTTTTATTGCCACCGCCTACATTTCGCAAATTAGCACAGTCGATGCGCTTCTGCAATATGTACGAGTCGTACATCGAAACATAATAATTTAATTTATTCCTGACCAGATACAATACTTAACGCTTCATTAATAATTAATGAATATACGGCTCATTTCATTACGCATGTTTTGGTAGAGTTTCGTCGGGGATAGAGTTACTAATGCTTTGTTAACAGCTTAATTACATATCGCTTTAATTCTTCTTGTGGGCATATAATTATTATCGCGGCAATTCGCCGAGCTCTTACCCCGACGGAAGGGAAACCGGCAATCTCTGGCGATCATTGTTCCCGAGTTATTACTCGCGATAAATTATTTGCGCCCCGCGGTAGTCGCCAAATCGTCGCACGATCTCTGATTCATCGTAGTCGTCGCCGTCGTCGCCGACGACGGCGATGCGCATAATAGCGCAATTTTCTATGGTCTAACGCGACATAATCGAGGATGTACTATTCTGTAGGGGACGTTACAGAAAGATCCGACCCTAAATTCGCCGCTGTATCTCTCGACAAAAGATCCGCAAAGCCGTTTCTTTATTCTTCGAATAACCAAACGAAGCTTTACCGAACGAATTTTACCAGCCAGAATATTGAAAAGTGTCGGACAAGCGCACTTAAAGCGCCGGAAAACTCTACTTTTCATCCGAACAAATTCTCTTTCTTTTCGGGATACTAATCTGCAGTGTTTATCCTTGCGGTATGCCTGTTAATAAATATTGAAAGGTAACGAACGCGCGCGACACACAGACACACTGGTGTTTTTTAACCGTATACATTCGTCTCTGAGCGTTAACGCGAAGCTGTCACAGTGACAGATTTCTGATCCGACGCGTCATGCTCGCTCTTCTTTGAACAGTCAATAAATGACAAATCTCCATGTGTGCGTGTCGTTCGAAAATCCTGATAATCCAGTCACGTGTTAAGGCCATCAAGTCGATTCGCATAAAAGGTACAACCATCGCTGTATTATTTGCAAATTCCCCGATACGAAACCGTCCGTTTCGCGAGGAGGACTTTTAAAAAGGAAAATCGCAAGCAATTCGTTCTATCTGCGATAGATCTGCGATAGTTCCAAAAACACGCTAGATCATCGTGCATGTGTATGACTCATCGCGAAAGCGTCGAAAGCTCGAGAGATCGCGCAGATCAACTCATTGCCTCACGTGAATCTTGAGGTGGGTGGGAGGAGAAAGAGGGCGGAAGAATAGTCATTTCGTTCGTGACGCGGGGTCGACAACGCTCGCGCTTACAAAGTCGCGTCGCCGTCGTTATTTATATACACACCGGTTAACGATTTTCGCGGCCGAGAGGTGGTCGAGCTTCCCACAAGCACGGAAATCGACCGGTCTCCTTATGAAATATTCAGACTGGATGTTGCAGTCGGACTAACTCAAGCAGTCAGTTTGCACTCGGGCGACTCTCTCAAGCTGCGGACGAGGAAGCGTGAGTCTGTCCAAGAAGGAGGTCCGGGGAATAGAGAAGAAGCAGGAAGGGAGGATTGTATCGAAAATACAATCTGGAAACGTTTAATCGGAAATCCCCCACGAGTCTCTGCATTAACCTTTCGCAACGACGACATAATTTCCGCATACGGATCGATATTACACACATACACGCGTCGTTTTTAACTTGGAGTCGACCTCGGGGGGTCAGTTTGCGGGTGATAATGTAACCCGCCGTCATTTTCGCCGAACTTCTCCAAAAATAGAGCCGATCAGACGATTTCTTCTTTTGCTGTTTCTTAAAAATAAATGTCTTAATTAATGACCGAGTCAACTCGTCGTAAAATGAACGGAATAATAAATTAATAAATTAATTATTTGAAGCTAAATAGACATAAAGCTGATTTTGTCGCGAAGCTTGAACATTTGCACTCTCAATAATTGCGTTATATTTTCCTCACTTGTGGAAATACTTCAATTTATTTATATCTTTTGAAATTACTGAAAGATTATTTAGTAATAAGAGGCTTTAATTTTGGAAAACATTGAGGTACAATAGTACGGAGATGTGACAGACAGATATTTGATATTAACCACCAATTTCTGAAATGTCTGCGAGCAAGTGTAATTTTCAGAAATTGGGTCAATCACTTTGCTTTTCTATTATTACGAACGCGTGCATAGATTCAAGGCATTAAATCCAAACGAGTCAAACGAATAATTATTTCAACAGTAATATCGACAGCTGCGATTTTACAATAATACATTATTTCAATCGGCTTTTTGCATTAATTGAAATTGCGCTTCGACAAAAATATAAACGCAGGAATATATAATATGAATACACGTAGGATGTCTATTGAATTTTTACGGGATCTCCTTCATGCGGAGTCATCAAGGATCAAATACTTTTTCTTTCTCTCTTTAGTTCGAGTGTGAGTAAACGAGTTATGTGAAAGTAGCCGTCGTTTTAATCCTTACGAGATACTTTCTATCGTGTTACGCGAATGAATAGTGGATAAATATTTCCTGCGCGCGGTGTGTAGTTATCGTCTAACTACATTGCACTTGTGTATAGAGCTTACATTTAATGAAATTATACTCGTTCCCAGACATCCTTGATCGCGTTTGAATCCACTTAAGGTTCCCATGACTTTCAATAATCTTTGATTTATCGTATTCCGCGTGTGTGCGCGAGAAAATGGAAGCGCATGTGAGTTTCGCTCATATACTCTCATCATTTTTGTCGCACAACAGACAATCAGAGATCGCCGAGATCTCACAAAACAGATCTTATTCAAATGTTATATAAAAAGGATGCATTGTAGAAATCTACGTACATTGTGTGTAAACGACATATTCTCACACGATTAGAGGATCGAAAGCGGGCGAGATCGAACGGAGCGACACACAATGTAGAAAAATAAGTTCTTATCGGACATATAATATTTAGTCTCGATATGCAGTTTGTATGTGCATTTACACACGCATAGTTCTTCGCGGACATGAAAATTTCACGCGGGAATCGCGCTAAAGTTTTGCTTAAGGTACAACACACACATACACACACATACGAAACTTTTCTCGACTTTGGAACGATAGGTTGCGGATCTAGCCCCTCGTGAAATAATAAAACGCGCGGCGCGATATAGTTTCGCTCAAGGATAGAGAAATAATTGCGCGTGGCGAATAAATAATTCCGCGTATTTTCGTCGATCGGGCCGGCGGCGGCGGTGTGGGTGTGCCTCGATGCACACCGACGTTACTGCTTGGTGCCCTGTGGTACCGTCGGTCGATTCGAGCAATAAACCATCAATAATACAGTCCACTCGCGCTGCGCCACGGTTTAACGTGTATCTCGTATACGCGCGGCACGCAAACGTTGCCGCTTTACATGTCTCTGGATAGTAATAGCCTCGCGACTCGACAATTTTTCCCCGTGACTGCATCGCGCCGTTCCTCGCGATGTTTTATAGAAATTCAGTCGATCCGCATGCAAACGGCAGAAACGAATTTTATCGCGCGATTGTGCCGGAAACGATATCATTGGCAGGCGAGCGCGTGTCATTTTATTCGAAAAGTCCTGGCCCTATCAGATCGATATGTCGAGTGTCACGAAGGTGGAGAGAACGACGGAGAAAGCGAAAATTTCAACTCGCGAGAAAAGGGGGATCGCTGAATCTCTCTCTCTCTCTCTCTCTCTCTCTCTCTCTCTCTCAGCGAATTATTCGCGACGCGAGAACGTCTCGCCTTTTCTTCCCTCGTGCCTGCCATGTTCTTCCCCCCTGCCGAAAAATCTCACGAATCCTTGTTGTTTCAATGCTCTGTCTCATTCGCGTGCAATCAGCAAAACTTTGTTATTCATTCACATTGATTCCGAAGTCCGAGATGCTAACATGACGAAGCCGCGAATTAAAGAGAATGTCCAATTACAATCAACTTTGAAAATCATTTCACAAGTCACACAGAAAGAGTAGTTTTTTTTTTAGATATTTCATCTGTCCCAACGCGAAATATAATTCCGACATTATCGTTTGAGACAGTCCCCATGAGAGGTGGAATTAATTAAAAAACGATGCGTGCTATTTTTTCAACTTCGTCCGCCGACCTCGCCGAGCTCGCGCTCGCACTCGCGCTCGCGCTCTCTCGTCGTTGGCGCACGACAGACGCGATATATTTGTCATTTTCTCGCGTAAGCCATTAAAAAAGTGGAAAATATTATTCCGCGGACAGCCGGCAGCGGGATTTGTTTTTTCTCGACTTTCGCGACGGACGCGTTGTTCATCCGCCGTGCAACGGGACGCCGTCGCGTCGCCATGCCATAATTCAGGAACTAGTTGGAACAAAAGCGGAGCTCACGTATCGTCCATCTGCCCCCCTTCGCCCTTCCTTTCCCCCGTCTCCTTGTCTCTCAGCGGTCTTGTTTCGGAATCATCCGCGACACAGCCGTGGGCATCTTCCACCTGCTAATCTCGAGGAAAGCTGCACGTTCCGAGCGGCTTCCACCTGTTAGTCACGGGGGAAAGCGTGTAGTCATGGAGTTCCTTGTTGCAGAGCGGAGCTGCACGCGCGCGTTGCAGCGCTCTTCCTCTCGTGTCATCTGCGCTGTCTCTTTATCGGAGAAAGAGAGCGAGCGAGGGGGAAGGAGAAAGAGAGACAGGCAGATGGATAGACAGTAGGAACGAGCGAAAGAGGCCACACGGCGCGAGTGCATAACGCCGCGGCGGCGGCGGTTCGGAAGAAAGTACGCCGTTACCTTCGACGCATCGTTGCACCTCGCGATTCGCTCCTCCGAGCAACGGACGCGAGCTGCAATCTTCCTTTCGCGCGCGAGCGGCTCCGCGCGAGTCTTCCGCGATCCCCAGCGAACTCGCTGGCCGCGCGCGGATTTTTCCGAGATTGCGGGGTAAACAGTCGCGATCGCTCGTCCCGGTCCACGGTGAAGGATTACGAAGAGCTACGTCGGTTATTTGCAGTTGAAACGCATTGTTTATTGTCGCAGTTTGAATTAATTAATTTAATAGAATGAGAACACACCTTGGCGATTTGCAACTTCCGATGTTTTGTATTTCGACGCGCGCGCGTCTCTCTCTCTCTCTCTCTCTCTCGTGAACCTTTCGTATTACCCTTTGTTTTCCGTCGACACAACGGACGCGCCGCGTCGGCTATCTCTAGCGCTGCGCATCGCTACTTCGCTTTTTACGACGAGCTCGATGAAGGGATTTCCCTCCGGGTTATTCTCCCTTGACCTCTTTGTTGCAACTCATTTTAATATTGCGCAACTTCAATAATTATGGCTATTATAATAACAGCGGCGGATGCGGGCGAAAACGCGCTGCGCGTTCGCGTCGTTTGCTGTTACCGTGCGAAAACTTCCGACGAGATCTATTTCTCTCGGTGTGGAGAAACGCCAGATAAGTTACCCGCGATATTTCCAAGATGTGATTTATACATAATATATTTCTAAGCACACCGATTTATAATTTAGAGATAGAGGACATTGCTGCAGCAATCACCTTGCGTATTACCTGGAATTTATGTTATTTCGCGAGTGACTGAAAATAACAGCACACATTCCCGATATAATTCTCTCATCGTTTTCATCTTCAACGATTAAGTTTTTTATTCGCGAGAAGCGTGCAAAAATACAGGTACATCTCGCGGCAATTAAAACATTTCCGTGTAAGCAGGATATTTAATCGTCTTGGATAACCTTTTGAAACTACTACATCCTTCGTGTCGCATGCGAAGGGATATCGATCCGCAGAAATTAAATCTAGATGGAAGCCGGTAAAAATTTAATTCGCCTGTCTCAAATTAAATTCGACGAGTTCACGCGCACATTTCGAGCCGCGATTCCCTTCTCTCATATTATACATAATAAAACAATAGCCTGGCATCATTGATATTCCTCCGTATCGATACAAACGTGATCTCTATTCGAAACACAGCAATGCGTCGTCACGCGCGACAGTTCGATCCCGAACATTTCCATCGCGCGCGCTTTTTATTACTCGCGACCGTCGCGTCGTAACCCCGTTCGCGAGGTAGCAGACGCCACCCCCGCTCACCCCCAAGACTCGAAATCCCCCAAAGCAACGACTATCCTCCCTTCCTCGAAGGTGATCCTTGAGAGCACGTGCGGAGACCTCGACGCACCCCGATACCCCTCCCCCAACAGACCTCCCCAACGCGTTTCACCCCTTGCTACGGCGGTCATCCCTTCGTCTCTCCCTTCGCGGCGAGTGCACAGCTCCGTTTTCCCGTCACCTTTTCCGCGGCGAGTCGCGGCAACGCGAGGAGGGAGCCGTCGTCGGCGCTCCTCTTTCCCTCCAAGCGTGCGCCTCTCGCTTCTGCGGCCCTTCCGCCGCCTGGTGCGCGCGGGCGCGCGACCTGCTCCTCAGCGCTTCGTCGTGAGCGCTCGATCCAACGTGTGCCTCTCTTCCTCCTCTGCCCCTTCTCCTTCTCCCGCTCAGCTATCGTTTTTCTCGTCGTCGTCGTCGTCGTCGTCGTCGTTGTCCTCTTCCTCCTCTTCCCTTTCTCCTCTTCCTCCTCTTTCTCTTCCTCCTCCTCCTCCTCCTCCTTCACCACCGCCACCTCTTCCTCCTCCACCAGCCACCCACTCATCTATCCCGACCCAGTGGCCCGCGGGCCACCTCCACCTCACCCTCGCGGCGCGGCGACCCCGCGCACCCGTCTCACCGTCGTCGCGCTCGTTCATGCTCAGTCAGTCTGTCGGCAACCTGCGTACCAGTCGTGTCGCAGCGCTCTCGTTAACAAAATTCTTAATTATTATTACACAATCTTTACTTGCCTTGACAACACTCGTTCGGTCGGTGGTGTGTTCATTCTCGTTTCCGATTAACGCGCGCGTTTTTTCCTTTCTCTCTCTCTCTCTCTCTCTCTCTCTCTCTCTCTCTCTCTCTCTCTCTCTCTCGCCGTCCCGTCTCTACCATCTCCTCCCTCGGAAAACACCTTTCCGCTCTCTCGATATCGTCGTTTACTGCATACATATATACAGACAGACAGATACACATACATACACACATATATATATATATATATAATATATATACATACACGCGCGATCCATTTCGCTCACCGAAAGAAAACCACCGCCGCGCAACACACGTTCCGCGCTCGCGCTCGCGCATGAAACTCGCCACGAAGAACCGCGGCCCTACACGCGCACCACACGGGGTGCACCGGCTAGCAGAGTGACAGAGAGAGAGAGATACAAAGAGGGAGAGTTCAAGCTGTCGACAGAGCAAGAAAGAAAAAGAGAGAAGAAGAGAGAGAATTACGTCAAAAGCAAGAATCTGTCATCCGTGCGACCTCACGCAACCAACGCAGGGTGTCTACGAGTGCCGCAGGTTATCCTTCTCCAGCCAAGCAACCTGGTGCGTGGCGCATCGAACCCTCGGTGCGCAACTTCGTCGTCGTCGTCGTCGGTTCCATCGTCGCCCGAGCGCACGACCGCGCGAGCGCGCTCACGCAGTGAAGCCGTTACCAGGCGAAACGTCATCGGCACGTTTGCTACACCCGGTGCATGGGTGGATTAATGTTGAGCGGTAGATGAAACATCGCGTCGAAAGAGAAACGTCATCGTCGCCGCCGCCGTCGTCGTCAACGTCGTCGTCGTCGTCCTCGCCGCCGATCGTGTTCACCGAGTGCTGCCCTGCTCCTCCTCCGCGGCCACGCTGGTGTATCGATTGCTCTAAAATAGACGCGTGGGAACAACACCTGCAGGCCAGGCGTACACGTACACACATGCCGCTCGCAGGCGCATAAACGCGCAACAGACCACACACGCTCGTGCCCTCCACGTTTCGCGTATACACGTATATGCACACGTACGTACACATATATACACACACACACACACACACACATATATACACGGCTCGCTCGCTCTCTCCCTCTGTCTCCCCCTTCCCTCTGTCTTTCTCTCTCCGTTTCGCCGTTACGCTGCCACGACTCCCTTGCAGCGGCGTGTGACAGGTGCAACGTCGGCGACGTCGTCGTAGGGTGGCCGGAGGTGGCGCTGGCGGACGAGCCGGTGGCGAAGAGCCGCAGCAGGAAGCGGAAGAAGAAGTGAATCGACTCCGGGCGAGAGTACGCCAAGAGGAAGAAGAAGAGGAGGAAGAGGAGGAAGAAGAATAAGAGCAAGAGGAAGAGACATCGAGGAAGAAGCAAGCGGAAGGGGCGCAGAAAGAGGAAGAAGAAAGGGAGAAGCCAGCCAGGAGGGAGAGAGAAGAAAGATCGGGTCAGGGAAGGAGAGGAGGCGTGGAGGAGAAGCAAGAGCAGGAGGAGAAGGAGGAAGCGGCGGCGGCGGCGGCGAAGGAGGAGGAGGAGGAGGAGGAGGAGGAGGCCGAGGCCCCCGTGTTTCTTGCGAAGGGAAGGTTATTTTCCAGTGATACGTCCTGGAGGCGCCCGTCGTCTTCGCCGGTACAACCATAACGCCGCCCGCTTTAAAACGACCGAGACGGGACACGGTGGATTCATCGCCGCCACCCGCTCGTACCGCAGCCCCCGGCAACCCCGGACCGTCCGGCAAACTTGCCTGCATAATGGACGCGCCGCTATCGCAGAGCATGGACTCCGTCAACACGGTGGCCACCGGCGAAGACGAGGTAGGTGTTCTAAAGTGTACACACCAAGGCGATGCGCAGCGTCGTCGCAGCGCCGCCGGCCCTACCGTGCACACGATGGCCGAAGGGGTGGAATCCACCCCCTCTGACGCACTCTCTCCGTCCCTGTCTCTCTCCCCTCCCTTCTTCTCGACTCTCTGCCCCCTCACTCCGCCGCTCTCAACCCCGCTCTCGTCGTTGTGTAGCCCTGAACCACCGATTCGCGTTTTTTTCCGCGAGAGACCATAAGTGTCTCCTCCTCTTTCACCGCCCGCCCTTACTTCTTTCGCGATCTCTCTCGTCGTGTCGTTTTCTTCTCTTTTCTCCTTCTTTCCGCCCCGAGGAGCTTACACCGTCCACCCCAACCCTTCTTCGAGCCCCTCTCCTCGCACTCGTGTATTATCGCCATATTGGTCGGCTTCTCCATCCCCCTTGCTCGCAGCACCCGCGCCGCCGTGTGTGTACACGCTCTGTCTCCGTCGCTCGTTCCGGTGCTCGCGCGTCATAGCGCGCGCAAGCGCGTACTCGGGTCACGCAGGCTGCTGACACGCGCGTACCACACCGCACCGCGTGTAGAACGCCGCTCATTAATGGCATATCCGATGCGAGCTGGATGCAACGTGTACGCTCGAAATGGCCTAATGACGGCCGCGGCGTGGCGCGGCGCGGCGCGGCGCGGTGCAGTAGCGAGCAGTAGGGCAATTTCGTGGTAAACAACCGTGAGTCTCTTTGAGAGACGAACGCGAGCTCTGCGGGCCACATATTATAATATTCACCGCAAACAACGCTCCCGCGATAACGCGCCGTGCGCGTACCACAACAATCTTGATCCGATATTACGCAACCTTTCGCGAGTCACTCGATCGTGCGAATCGCTCGGAGCGATTCTCTCGGAGAGATCGCAACTAGCGACCGATAATGAACCATCCGGAGAAACGCGTCGCGCCGTGTCGCGTTCGTGTCGGTGCATCGCTGCGATCTTAATAATTATTCATTTTTAAGTTATTACAGCGAAGATATCTCGTCTTTTAGCGAGAAAGAGAGAGAGAGAGAGAGAGAGAGAGAGAGAGAGAGAGAGAGAGAGAGAGAGAGAGAGAGAGAGAGAGAGAGGGAAAAGACCAGTGACGTGGGCATTTAGGAATGAAACGGAATTAACGTGCCGATGTATATCGGGCGTGTTTTGCAAAATCGATTGCGAAACGGAGAAGCGTGAAGTTCGCAATTATATGTAATTTCGCTGCTCATTATGTCCAATACAGGCGCGATGTATGTGAATATGTACGTACGTGTATGCAACAGCAACAGCGCGTTCATCGACGTTCTTTGTTCTCGCCGGTGATTAACCGTAACTATATAATCTTGCGCAATTTTTCGCGATTGCTCGTGACGTAGCCTTTGTGGAGCGGGCAGCTGGCGTGACGCAACTGTTTGGAGTTGAAACAGTTGTAGCGACGCAGCTTTGCACGCTAGCCCGCTCGCTCCTTCGCGGAGAGCTGAGACTCGAAACAAATCGCATCTTTAATTTATGATACGCCTTTAGCGTCGCCGTTACCGATCACTTCTGAGACTGAGTTGCGCGCGATGAACGGGGGAAGGTTGGACGTCGGGAAGGGGGAGGTGACGTCGGGTATTATTACATGGGGTTATACCGCGAGCCAGCACGCGCGCGCGAACTTTGTTTTACATTAATTTTCTAACGGTCGCGGTAAAGTTTCCATACTCTTATATACAGTTATATACAGGGCGCGCGCGCGCGCGCGTAATACAATGTCGAGACATCGGGAAAGCAAGCGAAGTTCTTTCGCAAAGAAATACGGACGCGAAAGAAAGTCTCGCGAAAGGTGTAGTTACGACGTATTAAATTTTTCACGAGCTCGGCATTCGCCGAGAATCTTTGATCCTTTTAATGTTTCACGATATACAAGTCCGGCCTGAAAGCAAATTGAATCTTTGTCGTGGCCTTCCCGGAAAATGACTCGCCGGGCCGTGTGCCGAAGGGAAGGAAGAAGAAGAAGAAAATCTACTCGGAATTAATATTCGCATTGAGAAGTTCTACAGAGACGCCGAGAGTACAAGCTTCTGCGTACAGTACAATGAAACGGCGCGAAGTGAAACGTACGGGCGTGCATTGTTTCGAGTAAATGATTAATTTCGAAATGAAAGCGACAGCAAAAATCCCTTCAAGAGTATTTGAGATCTACCCAATTGCTGAGATATGACAGTTTCTAATCCGCAGGTTTGTCGTGGCGCACGTGTCTGCACGAGAAAGAAACTCGTTTCGCGCAACTGATTTCTATTGTTCGGGGGGAGGGGGGGGGGGGAACGAGATAAAAACTTTAGGTTGTAGAAGCAGAATGACTTTGGTGGATGTCTATGCAGTCAATTGTTCTCCGTTATCTTAAGCTGAGCTTTAACGCAACCTCGAACGTTCAGACAAATATATTCGGCCGTGATAACGAAAGATATCGTCTCTCGTCACCGAGTTTTCGTCTGCTCTCCGCAACTCCTCAGTTGTACAAATTGAGATCTTTTTATCCATGCGTCACATTTGGGAATTCTTGTGCGATAAAATGCTAAAGCTAAAAAATTATCGAACCTCCGTAATTTATATTATTCTTAGATTCAAACATCCCGACCATCACCATCGGGGGTAAACAGATTTACAAAATTACTGAATCCACTTTGCCGTCGCCGGTAACAATTCCTCTTATCGATCGCACAAACAATGACGCGACAGACGTCGCGAGTGTGGTAGCGAAAAATTATCCGCGACTAATTCGACAAGAAGCCCGCAAAAAGAGGCTCGAAACAGAGGAGCTCGGGAGGATTAAAATTTCGACAACCCTCGACGAGCTCAGTCCTGGCGCTTCGACAAACGATAGCGGCGCGCAGCAGCAACGTTGCGCAGCAACGTACCGTTCGTCTTTCTTCCTCTCTCTCTCTCTCTCTCTCTCTCTCTCTCTCTCTCGCGCGCGCGCGCGCGAACTCTCCCTCTTTCTCTCACAGCGGAAGGCGGGAATTCGATCGCACGCCTGCTACGACAGTGTATACCTACCTCGCAGGTGACTCGTTTTCACCGGCGCGCTCGATCGCCTGCCTGCTTGCCTGCCTGCTTGCCTGCTTGCTTGTCCGTCCATCCGTCCGTTCGCTCGCCTGCTCGCCTGGCTCGCCAGGCTGGCTTCCTTCCTCGCCAGGCACAGGCACAGGCACAGGCACAGGCACAGGCACAGGCAGGCGGCCACCTGAAAGAGTGACGCCGCCACGCCACACCACACCACGTTCGCTATTGATTTTTCCGCGACTGTGCGAGGGCCACCGAGGGCCCGCCAGCGCACCACGCTATGTCACATCATACGGAAGGTGGATTACGCTTCGTGACGGCAACGTGGGTGCTCGAGACGCGTGTATGCTCGCTGTATGTGTGTATGTGTGTGCGTGCACGTGTGCGGTACGTGTGTACGTACGTGCGCGGATACGCGGATGCGCGCGCGTATGTTGTACGTGGGCGACGACATACGCGCGCAGATGATTTGACTTAGGTCGCACAGCATACCGGGTGGCGACCTCGACGAAGCGTAACCGACCGGGTCTGTCTGCCTGCCTGCCCGCCAGCCAGCCTGCCTGCCTGCCTTCCGTTGTTACCCGGACGGTCAATCGATTTACATGTTTATGAGACGGGGCAAATCCTCGCGGGGGTAACCGCTGGCTGTTCCACGTGGTTGGCTGGGCTTTTGGGAAACGCTGAATTCCGTGGCTATTCTTCCTACAGGCGGGAAAAGCGGAAATTCGCGGCGGTCTCGGACGAGCCTGCGAATTTTTGAGCGCGCACGTGCGCGCGCGAGCTCGGAGTTGTCTGTGCGGAGGTAAAAATACAACGTCGTTCCTTCTCCGTTGGGACAGGATAGGTTCTTCTTACTCCTCCACGCCGCACCGCTCGATTAATCCTTCTTCTACTTACCGATTCAATTACGGACGGGTATTTACCTTCGGTGATAAATTCCTGTCCGTTCTTTACTGTCCGTCGCCCACATTGTGGCTGATTTGCCGCGAGTTATCCGCGAGCGGGCACGACGTATCGTGTGATTTACGAGAGGGAAATATCGTTTCCTCGACTTTACGTGTACCTACGGGTGTGTACGGATTACGGTATCAGATAGTAAGATAGTTACCTTTCACTTTTGGATCCCTCGATCAACCGACGTGGATTTTTTCCTCGGCGAAAATTATCGCTCGCGATTTCCTCGCTCTAATGTTAGTTACCTGGAATATTACGAATGTATTACGTTGTCATTTCGAATATTAAACATTTCGAACATTAAATATTTTTAATGCTGAATATTATATGTCGTTAAATGTTAAATATCTTCGTGGCTAAATTCCATGTTATAAGTTTGAATAGAACTTGAGATTCTACTTGAGGAATAGGCATTCTCGCGCGGTTAAATTTCTGAAGAGCTGTTTATTCTCCGGCTTTCCCGATTCGAGGAGATTATTGATTTCTTTCACGACGCTCTGACTCCAACTTGACCGAGACATTCGTAAATGAGAGCTGTCGCGTAGGTAAGTTTGGGACACCCGATATACGGAAGTAGACGTGAATTATATACGCAATCTCCATGAGGACCTACATATCAGTTTCAATCGATGCAAGCAAAGTGGTCGGAAAATGAAAAACGGAAATGGATATTGCACCTGATCGCTAATACGGAAATGTGCATGTGTGGGTATGCATCGTGTTTCGACGTAAGAACAAATAAAGCTAATGGCGACCGAGTTTCCTAGTCGAGCAACGAGAGTTCTCGATCGATCGATCGTTTCTTCCTTCCTTCCGAGACGGATAGACGACAGCGTAGATATCCGTCTGCGCGAGGAAATAAGAATTTTCCTCGCCACAACTTTTCGATGACAACGAAAATCCCGTCTCGCCGCTCTTTGATGTTTCAAAGTTCAAAGCGAATTTTTTGTTATAGGACACACATACACATATTATTCGAATATATTTAGGAATGTTTGATTCTTTAAAATATATTAAAATCTATTAAAATATCTTCTCTCCACAGCTAAAAGTTATTAATTGATTATATAAACAACATGTTATATTTTACCGAAAGTTTAACGTATCAATTAAAGCTAGATGATGTAATATTTGGATAATATTGCCTGAATCTTTTTCATCGCAATGTAAAGTAATCAAACGGGATGCGCGTCTCGTGAGTCTTGAATTTTCATCAAAAATTTCTGCCGAAGTTACAGGGAGAAAAAAAAACGAAATTATTCCATGGCGTGACATTTGCGCAAGTCGCGCGTTACGGTATCGTGAAAATTGCGCAAATGGTCGCGATAGTGACGGCGAGACAGAGAGTCGGAAAAGCGATAAGTGAATACTTGTTCGAGCGATTTCGGTGTATGCGCGCGCTCGTGTTCGCGCAAGTTATGTCGCGGAAAATTTCATTCAAGCAGTCTCCCCGGATGACGACGCGCGTTCGCGCCGCTCGACGAGTTCGTGATTATGACGAGGAAACGCTTTCACGCTTCTCCCCTGCTAATCCCGACAATGAAATTCGCGAACAGGTTACGGCTTTTAATGCGGACGCCGATGTCCCGCGAGAGGCGACGTCATGATCCGCAATAAACTTCAAACGAAATTGTTACGGTTTGCGTATGTGTGTACGTAAGTACGGCGCAACGATCGCCGCTAATTGGCTTCGTCGGTAACAGCGATACCGGAATGTTACAATATTGTAAATTGGCGAAATATATATATATATATATATATATATACGTTGCTTTTACTCAGTTGTTCCGATTGCACTACAAAGAAATCACGTTTTATTATTATTATTTTTTTACACGACCGAGTTGCACAACCGAGTTGGTTTCGCGACGCCGTCGTGGATCTCTGTGTCGAACGTAATCGATCAGTCGCGCTCTACTCGGTAATTCGTAAATTCGCGGACCTCTGCGAATTTCCACCCTCGAATGCATGAATTCTACGAACTGATCACGAACGTCAGAGAGATTCGCGGACATACAGGGTGTTTCAAAATAAATGGGCTGACTATACGTAGTTGTATTCTTCTCATCAAGACAAGAAAAGAAAAACAAGCATGTTTCTACAAACATAATCAATTAAGATGTCAATGTCGAGTCAAGATTAAGAGAATTAATTTCGACGTTCACAAAATACATACGATATTTATCTAAATAAATTTCCAAGTAAAAAGAAAGAAAATTAAAGAAGATGGCAATTTTCTTGTTTGTCCTTATGAGAAGAATATAAGCACTACAGCACGGATCGCCCTTTTTGAAACAGCTTGTACATCCTAATCAAATTATAACTGTACTCCCTGTATAACCTTGTCAAATTATAACTCGCGGATTCTCGGGATTATCTGCAGTCTCAGTTCTGATTTCTTCGTGCTGTAATTTCCGTAACTGCCGTTCTACCTGCCCCGTCTATATTCCGTAGATCACGATACGTCTTCCAAGTAGAGATATAAGTGGGAAGTTCGCGTTTCGGCAATAATGACATTTTATCCCATGCACATTAACACGCGAATAACTTGTAGCACGAGCGGCCTGTGTGCATAGCGTGAAGAATTGTTTTGAAAGCTCTGCCATATTTAAAGCAGAGAATGGAGTTTCTATATTCACAATTGTGCATCAATTGTGCACCGCGTGTGCCTCAACATACATTTTGCCATATTTGCCTATACTATTTATCACACTTATATCTGCATTTATTACACTCATTTACCTTTAATATTATCCTTAAAATTTAACCATATATTTCTTCATGCGCTTGAAAAGTATTGATCAGCACGTGAGACGAATAATGCTTTCTCCCTTAAAAAGGGTAAAAGGAAAAAGAAACGCTTGCATAGCTTGTTTCTTGCGATTCCTAATTTCCCGCACACGTACACGCGCAAGATCGCAAATCGCGCGAGTAATTCTAGTTACAATGTTAAGGCACATGTGCTGACGTCTGGCTCACACTCGTTCACGAGACGGCTTTTTCATACACATTCTTTCCAAGTTGGGAGCGCGTGAAACGGTCGCACTTGTGCTCGCTACTTGAAAACCAGCGCAACTGCAAACGGAAACACGCGGCAATGCGCGTCTCTCACGTCGGTATTTCAGCGCGCCTTTCCGCGCGTCTTTCGCCACGTTCGTCCGCGCTCGCGAGCTTCTCGATCGACGAGAGATCACACGGCTGTAGGTGTGCTCGCTGAAGCTCGATCTCGCGCTTCAGGGGGACAAATCGCGGGGCGGGCGAACCGCAACGAGCACTCGACATAATCGCGCTGATTTATGCGCGTATGCACCCGCCGCGTATGCCACGTCGGGGCGAGAGGTGGCGCAGTGGCGCGTGCAGAAATCCCACAAAGATATTTCGAATTCGCTGGGCAAACGGCGGCGATCGCGTCGCACCGCACCGCGCACCGCATCGCGCGGCGTTATCCTTCCCGCTGGATCCTTCCGGCCAGGGAGTTCGCATTATCCGTTAACCTTCATCGATGTGTGCAGGTGCATGCATAAAGAGCAGCGCGCTGGCTGGGCGGGCGGCCACCGGTCGACCCCCTTCGTTTCTCTCGCTCTCGTGCCCTTCTTTCTGCCCGCTCGAGAAGCGGAAAGCGAATGGTGAATTGGATGCTCTCTCGGTCTCTGTGCGAGAGTTGCACGCTAATGCATTCGCATGAGACCGAAATCCCGGCCCGGAGACGAAAGCGGGTTGAATGCATGCGTGCGTTGTTGCGACTACGGCGAGGAATCGCTCGGAATTGCGGTATATACGAAAATACGTGGAAAGGACAGGGAAGCGTGATAAGCGCGGCGCGGGTGCGACAGCGGAAACTTTATGACGGAATTATTCTGATTTTACCGGTTATTTTGTGCGCGAGACTGCGCGCGCGTGTGTGTGTGTGTGTGTGTGTGTGTGCTGTGTGTGTATATGTAAGTGCGCGCATGTATCTGTGCGGTGTATAGGCGCCTGAGTACGCGTTGCTTTCACTCGCGGGACGCATCGACGGAAATTCTTAACGCGGTGAAGGTACGGTGTGCACGCGTCGGACGTGCACTTCGCCGAGAATGCAACCGATTAAAGGGTCCCTTGAGTGTTACGACGCGCGGGAACACGTGAGAGTACCTGGCTTGATTAACGTAAAAACGTAATAATGTTCTGGGAGCCGCGGAGAGTAAGCTGTGCTTCTGTAAGCTCGTGGACTTTCTAATTATCTCGTTAATTTTTTTATGCGCAACTCGATATAAATCCACTTCGCGCAGACCTTTCTAATTAATGCGCAGGCTCTAGTGAGATTCGGATATTGCATTTTATACAGATGTATATAGTTTATTTGTTCTCGTGTAATTTATTTTCCGTTGTTTGCTTCAGTCCAACGTGGAACGTCCGAAGAGAGGATTATTGATCTTTGTTTCTATGATATGCGTTCGTGTGTCACATCGCACTGTGTAAAATTACCTTTTCGAAAAAGAGATAAAAAGGGACGCCAAGTTTACGCGCTTTTCCATCCGAGTGAAATGATACACGGGAAAATCATCGTTATAACGTGGGAAAGGAACGTTTTCCAAAAATCGTTAGTAGTTACATGAATTTCTAACAAAAAGTATATTACATAGTTAGACCAAGTAGAAACAATTTCTGCCAAAAGAGCAATATTGGAAATTGCACCCACTGGAGATGAAAAGAATCATTATTGGAAATGATATTTTGTGCACAAACATCAAATTTCTGTGACGCGTCCGTATTGTGTCGTATTCAGGGCAGAGTCGTTTTCACCGGGCGTTTAAGTCGCGTCTGGTCGCGTTGTGTATCTCGATACGTAATCGCGATAAACTTCTCCACTGTGTCGTTCTACATTCGCAGGAGCCGGCTTAACGCGAAGAGGAAACTTCGCGCCACGACGGCAACGGCTTTCGCGCTGATTCGTTTATCGACTCTCGATAATTCCGCGATTGAATCGCGTTGGCCGCGCGCTAGGAAGCCGGTAGCCGCGCGAGACTGTATCACAATTAGAAAGTAGAACTCGATCTCTCGTCGCTGACCGTCATGGGAGAAACTGATACAGAAAGTGGATGCACCGCAAAAACGCGCGCGCGGCTTTAAAGAGACTCTCGCTTCTCTCGCGGCTGGGATTTTCCTGCGTGATTCTTGACCTACCACGGGAGAAAAAATCTCAATTCGTGCAACTGAATAGAGACTGGACGAAAAAAACTCGTGACTCAGAGAAGTCGTATCTCTCTGTTAACACCATCGAAAACGTTCGTCTGAAAATTCGGCTACTGTAAAACTCGGCTGAAATAACTGAGGAACGATTGGTGGACATAATTGGTGGAGATTTTGTGAAAATGGTTTGAAAATATTTTCTTCTTTAATACAATTTGGGTATCCGGAAAAGTATGCGAGCTATTTCGAAGCCGCGTGTATATTCTCGCAATTTGGAAGAAGTGAGGCACTTTCCTGAAAGATCGCAATACCAAAATCCGAACATACCGAGATGATTATTTTTTCGTAACATAATTAAGTCTTTCGATTTCGAATTTTTTATCATCCTTAGATCATGAAATTCTTTACACTCTAAAATATGAGATATCAACATTTTATTTAGCATAATTGTAACGTGCGCATTCCGAGGTCCGTTTTGTAGGTCTGAGACCGCAAGTCGCGGGCTAACTCTGTGAATCGTTATTCTGCACACTCACGTACGCAAGCGTTGCTTCTTCTCGCGATCTGGAGGGTAGAATTCATAACTCGTGGGAACCCGTGGAAACGGCATACGATACTTAGGAACATTTTTTACCCAATTCATCTTGCCGCGTAAAAAGAGTACGCTGACGGTCGCGGAAAGGCGATTCACCGCTTTTAACGCGCTCGGAAATCCTGAAATCTTCGGACCGTTACAAGAGAAAGAAAAAAAGAGAGAGAGAGAGAGAGAGAGAGAAAATAGCAGCTGTTACCGCGCGATTCGAGCAATCGATCATCGCGACTAGGCGGGTAAATAAAGGCAAAAAGCGATCTATCGATGGTGGTCCATCGCCATCGATGTTTCTCTTTCTCTCTCTTCCTCATTGGAGAATGCCGGAATGCCGGAAGCGGGATGTTTGGCAGTCACGAGTCGGCAGGAAGTCGTCGCACGTCGGCGAATAATCCTCTTTCCTTGACCGCTCTTCTTCCTGGTGATAGGATTTGTCCGCTAGAACGTGTCGGCGGTAAGGAAACCCTTTTACCTCCTTTTTTCTCTTCTCTCTCTCTCTCTCTCTCTCTCTCTTCCTCTCCTCCGCCTTGTCCTCCCCGCTGAATCGATTCGCTGCGAAGCCGGTGTATGACGGCGACACGATACCGCGGGATCGACGATCGTCGAGCCAAACGACAAAAGAAGCCATCTTCCGTTCGCCCTTCGTGAAATTGTCTGCGTCAAAATACGTGGAGATGTCTGACAAACGACACTTCGTTCTAAACAGTAATAGCAGTCACGCTCGATCGAGAGGAAATATCAACCAACAATTAAACTCGTTTGAGTCATAGTAATTTTCAGCGACAATCATTGATTGTTGTTCTAGCAAAAGGTAGCGGCAGAATATGCTTATGAGATTAAAACTCTCTCTAACACTGCGAAAACATTTGTTATAACAAGTAAATGGTCAAAATTCTGCGCAAGTCAAAAGTTTCTGCAGAGAAAAGGAAAAAATTTTTTCTTGGGAGCCTGCAGACATCTTCATTGTTACAATCTTCATTGTTACAAGTATTGTTGTAGAGAATATTAAACACTTTTCTTCCCTTCAGCGTGAAAGACTCGTCGGCGAGAGGTGTTCTTAAATTCGTGGATTTCGATTCTCCGATTTAAATCCCAAATTCCGATTGAACAACGGTCAATGTTAAGCACACGATGCGCGTATAATGAAAATGAAATTTATTTCAGCGTGCACCAGTCCGAAAATTCGCGCAACCTACATTGAATCTGCGCTCGACGAACAAGTGCGCGCGAGAAATATACGGTAAAATTGGAATAATTACCGGTGATCGGTCGAACGCGACGGGGCGCATGGTCCGCGATAAATAACAAATGAAAAAGTGAAACCGATACGAAACGTCGATTGGCGTGCACCGTCCGTGTGTGCGTACGTCTTCATGAAAACACGAAAAACCGATTATAAATATTAGAAGCGCCGCTTTTATTATTCGATAATACGGCGTCTATGTATATAGCGATTTATCGTGTTTAATAAGCGTCGTCTGCATCGCCGAACTGTACGCCTACCGTTATAAACCTCCCCTCTCCTCTTGGTGCATAATTTATTATTGTGCTAACGTAAATATACACGTGTGCATGAAATATAAACATATCGCGATAACATCGATTACGAGTCTGGAAATATGAGGATTCTGGAAATATATTTCGACGGCGAGATTGGACGTCGCTTCGTCTCCGTTATACCTCGTGATTTACCAAATATTCATTTAATCCCAAGAACATACCTTTCCCTCTTAATTTTCTCACCAGCTTTATACACATTTTTCCACACATTCGGCGTTGATATTTCGTGATCGTGTCCGATTCTGAAATGTATTCGTCTCATTTACGGAAAATATAATTTACGGATATCGTGAAAATAGTTGCTCCTCTCTCACTTCGCCGGCCGTCGCGTTCAGCGCAAAATGCGATTAGTAGTCTGTTTTCTGCATTAATATTAATCAATTGGATGATATCGCGCACCGATGGTTAACAACGCGACAATTTCGATGATGTTGGAGATATTTCGGAATTGTCGCGAGTGCAACAGCCTCGTTCGCCGGCTTTTTTCTTTCCTTCGTCAGAGAGCGCGAGATAGAGTGAGTGAGTGAGTGAGTGAGTGAGTGAGTGAGTGAGTGAGTGAGTGAGTGAGTGAGTGAGAGAGAGAGAGAGAGAGAGAGAGAGAGAGAGAGAGAGAGAGAGAGAGAGAGAGAGCACTCGTTTCGTTTCGCAAAGAGACTCGCGAAAGGCTCCGGCGCAATCGCCGCGATTACGTAAGAAGCCAGGCGTTATTGTGCCTTTACATTGTAAAGCAGCTCGCGATTCTCGCGTGCGCTCGCGCTCGCGGCGACGTTTCGTGCGCGAACCCGTTTCTCCGCTCCCGCAGAAAATTTCGCCGTGGGAAATCGCGAACGCTCCCCTTTCCCTCGCCTTTCCGAGAGATCCATCTTCTCCCGGCGATCGAGAGATATCTCGGAATTCGGCCTGTCTTGGATTCCATTCGAGCGTGCAATTAGCTCGCGTGGAATTAGCGCTCGATGGTGGCCAACGGTTGTGCGCAAACAATCTGCTAATTGAGCGACCTAATTAAGCGGCGTATTAGCTGGCGCATCGATCGTCGCTAATTACGGTGTCACTCAGCGACAACTCGTAAAATGTGATATGCAGGAAAAAATGAAATCCGATGCTCTCGGAGCATTCCCGCGGTTGTCGCGAAGCGTTTTGGCGACTCGAAAAGTCGGGAAAAGTCTAAAGCTCCAGAAATGGCGAAGCGACGCATAATGAAGAGATGCGCACGCGGGTATTCTGGGATCAATCGGATATAATTGAATTTAGCCCGTAATTCTCTGCGGGCAATCTTTGCGCGCATGCGATCGAATTACCGGAGGGAGGAAGGCTCCCCTCTTTTAATTTGTAATTCCTCCAATTTCTACGCGACGATCTCATACGCGGCTATTTTTGCGATGTAGGTCGGTAACGGAAAATAGAGTTGACGTTGTTCTCCAACCTCTGTTAACGTTAATTACAGTGCTATTCATTAGATACTGCCATAATAATTGCGTCGGACATAACAGCGGCGGGACCCGAGATTTGTTAAAGATGGCACATAGTGTGTGGCGTTTTTTGCAACAACAGAGAGAGAGAGAGAGAGAGAGAGAGATATCCAGAAGGGCGAGAAAACATTTCCACGTGTCTTTTTTTCATAATCTCGAGTAGGCGGAGTGCTCTTTGTCTCGTAACGCAGTTATACGCGGAAAGAAGAATCGAGTTGGTTGATTCAGTCAATCGATAGCTTACTAGGTGAAACCAGGTGTCCTAATTAATCAGAACGGCTCGCGCATTAAGGAAATGACACATGGAAACGATTGTTAAGCTGTTTTCAGAGAACAAGTCTATTTTCGCAGATGTATTTGCGGATTTTTTTGTTAATATATTAAATTTCCTTCAATATAGCAGGGAAAGAAGGACTTTATTTTCACTCGTATGCCGTATTGAATAGCCTAAACTGTATTGATTTCGGATTGGACCGTGCTTTACTGCATCGACACACAAGTCCACCGTGCTAAGGTACAACCGCTGATCTCACATAGCTGCGAGGCTTAAGTCGGTATTCACGGTCCGATCTTATAACTAAGGTCGTCCTAATTTCATGTTAAGTTGCCATGTAGCCGACGAAACGGCCCCTTACAACGTCTTACACGGGACGAACTTACACGAACTGTACGCTGACTTTCGAGACCGACGTAGAGAACTGTCCCCGGCTGTATTACGGATTCCCAAAACTAACAAGCTTTTCACACGCAATCTTCTATTCTTTTTCTACCTCTTTCACATACGCGACGCGCCACTCGGTGACGATGCGCTCGAATCGCCTCGCTGCATTTTCACCTCGCGGCTTTTACGAACGCGGCACAATTTCGCCCGCGAACTCTCTTTCGCCGGGGCCCGCGAGCGGAACGAGCTCGAGAGAATTGTAGTTTTTTGCGCACGATGCGGAGGACTCGTCGCGATGGCCCGTTTCATTCGCGCCGGTGTCAACCGCGCGCGAGGCAGAAAAAAAGAGAAAGATCATCATTGTCCCGCGACGAATATCGTCCTGACCCCCTTGCTCGCCCGGCGAGGAAGACTTTCTCGGCCGACGAATTCGACGCGATTGCCCGAGGAAACGTCGCGCCGGCGACGGCGATGCCAGCGATCGATACTCGATCGGCGGGGAAATCTGCGTGTGCCCGACGACGATGATCGCGAGTCGTCGAAACTTGCGCGCGCTCGGCCGCATCCCCCATCGACTTCTCTCTACGTTAGCTTATACGTCATTCATTCGATACACGTCGTGTATCTCTCGTTCAATTATGTGGCCTAGCCACATTCGAGTTCGGCAATCCGCTTTCCCCATCAAAGGCGAAGCAGATCGCACGGATTCAAGAGAGAGAGAGAGAGAGAGAGAGAGACATTTTCTGTAATCTGTTTTTATATCTGTGTGTAATCTTATAAAAAAAGTAACAATGCAATGGACGTGTCCGATGTGCTGATCCTGGACGTTCTTATCGCTTGCGGCTTTAAGTATGAATTTTTTTAATTTTCAACATGGAATATATGTTAATATAGTCAACATATATGCATGCGCATTCTGTGTTCGGACTTTCAATATTCGCATTTAAAGACCGAAAGAATAAAAATGTCCCGAGCTCGACACGTATCCAGACATCGATATTCTTACCTTGCGCGTCTTTTTACAAGTGAGTTGTCCTCCAAGTACTTCGAGTATGTCCAGATATTTTGTACGTCACACATAAACAACATTCGTCATATTCAGTGCAAAATATCCTCGGCGCCGAAAAGCCGCCCTTCGCGCTCGCGTTAAGGCCGGCGAATCGATCTCGACGGCGAACGACGCGGCAAGAATGACATTTCAGCCAATCACCGCGACAACAACGGCGATACGACCCGCTGATGCGTGTAGTCACGATGCCGATTATTATTACACATAACAATTATCGCGACCCGACGCGCTAGCTATCAGCTCGGCCGGACGCTTCGCCGAAAGCGCGGACTATTATCACAGCTAATATCAGCCGTTTAAATTACGAATCGCGGCGATGCAGCGACCGCCGCGCGTTTCGAGGCTGCGGCTTAAAAGCGCACCGGCGAGTCTGCCCCCTCCCGGCGTATTCAATCACCTAATTGCCTGCATAGCTAGGTCGCCCGTAAATCCCAATCGTATACAAAACGGGGGGTAACATTGACTAACGATTTATTAGTCAGGCAGACGTGTAACCACTTCATTATAGGCCGAAACGACGGGCACGGCCGGCCGCGATAGGGCAAGGGGCGGCGGGGGGAGCTGCGGGGGAGGCGGTCAAAATTTCGAGTCGGTGTTTGTGTGCGGGTCCTCCGCAGCTGGCTGTCGGATTTAATTTATGTGACCGGTCGCCGATACATTCGATTCGGTATGCGACAAACAGCGAGCGCGCGAGCGCGCACGTCGGCTTGCACAATGCGGCTGTACGCACCGTGCAGCTCGTTAATAACGTTAACGCACGCGCTGCGGCCGGTGGTGCGCGATGCGAATGTACTTTTCGCGAGCGGGTGACTGCCGAATCATTGGATCCGAATGTGATCGGATCGCCGCGTTACCGCCGCGGAGAAAACCGAGAGTCATCTTCGCGCGAGCGCGAGCGTGTGCGCGTCATGCAAAATCAATTGTTGTTTGCTACTTCTTACTGTGCTGTTCGCCGCCGGGCTCGATTTCGCTTACAGCCAGCAAGAAGCGAGCGGTGAGTCGTTATATTATAGATTCGCACGCTAACTTTGCGCAGTGCATATCGGGATGTTTGTGATTACCCGGCGTACGTCGACGATATACGTGGACGATACTCGCGTGACGGCTTCATTTATGCGCGAATCGTGTCGAGTGATACTTTTGAAATGTCTGCCGAGACGTCTGAAATACACACACTCGCGGCAAAGTTGAAAATCGATTGATCCAATTTTATTTATAAAGGGTCGACGCGCGCCGCATGGCGGCGGGATTCGGGTATGCCAGTCGAGAGGGATATATTCTATTCGGGTGATGGTTACTAATTCATGCTAATATCTCGATCTTATGCGCCATATTCTCCGGCGATTCATTCGTCAGTTATCCGTTTGACGGTCGTTATACTGTGCGATAGTCATCGCGCGCCTCTGTCATCGCGTTGAGCACCACTGGGCCTGCTGTCAGCAACAGGAGCGACCGCGGACAGCATTAATGAGCGACAGTGTATGCGTGTAATTTCTCCGCGGTGTCGATAAATCGAGTTGTTCTCATCGGTGAGCGATGCGGTCTCCTCTTGTCGGCCGACCGGTCGCCCTGCCGGTCGATCGCTCGTTTGGTTTTCCGTCGCGATATTGTAACGCGGCCGCACGCAGCCGACGCATTGAATTTCGTACTGCTCGGGGAATGATTGTATAACGATGAACAATGGGACCTGGGACTCTAGCGGGAGGGCATTATGGCAGAGCGGATGTTGTATAACGGTTAGCCAGCGAAGAGGAACGAGACGGGAGCAGCAAACCGTAAACGCTACGAGCGTTCAACCTCTCTCTCTCTCTCTCTCTCTCTCTCTCTCTCTCTCTCTCTCTCTCTCTCTCTCCCTCTCTCCTCTTCTCTCTCTCCCTCTTCCTCTTACCTTCCTCTTCTCTCTCTCTCTCTCTCTCTCTCTCTCTCTCTCTCTCTCTCTGTCCTCTGTCTTCCTCTCGCGTGTTTGTCCTCTCGTCCTCGCTCTACGACACGTTGCTCGAAATAATATTAAAGTCGTGGAAAGAACGGTCGCGGGTCGTGTTTCGCACCTGTCAGATGGGTGCATGACGGCACGGAATGGAGCGACATTCGTGTTTCTTTCGTGGACGGGTTAAGGTATATGGTTATTGGTCGTTCACGATGTTTTCTTCGTCGCCGTGGCGTGTGCAAGCGTCGGGAGTATTCTGTTAGAAAAGAATAATACGAGACGCTCGACATCGGCAGGAAACAGGAGGTAGGCAGTACGCGATGT
The DNA here is from genome assembly GCF_003227715.2 of Harpegnathos saltator. Classification (NCBI taxonomy): domain Eukaryota; kingdom Metazoa; phylum Arthropoda; class Insecta; order Hymenoptera; family Formicidae; genus Harpegnathos; species Harpegnathos saltator. Next base: position 82,496 of record NW_020230699.1, read on the forward strand.
AATCATTGCTATCGCTATAGTGATTGATACAGCGTATGTAAAAAGATCTTGGCAGGATAAAATTCCACTTTTTTTCTCGTGGATAGTTGCCGTTTGCTTTAATACGCTAGAATACTTCTATTTCTCAGGGCTCCTATCCCGCCAATGATTATATATTTGTTCCTCTATACACTGCAAACCCGAGTGTGTTATTTTGACGCGTATAAGCTGAAGCTTCCTTTACGCGTATCTTGTCGTCTTAAATCACGTCGTTTAACGCGTTTAAACGCGTCAAGTGATATCGAAATCAGCATCAAATGACGTGATTTCAGACAAGACAAGAAGAAAGCGTGAAGAAAGCTTCAGCTTATACGCGTCAAAATAACACACTCGGGTTTGCAGTGTACGTATATATTTCCAGTGACTTTTGAGAAATGCACTGAAGTCCGATATTTCGTTGGAGGTTGTGATCACTCACACTAATTCCACTGATCAATTTCGCGAATCGCGAATCTGTATCGACGATTGTTTCTTCGCATACAAGCAGACACAGCGTTCTCGAGAGTAGAAAACTTACGGATTGAAAACATCTCTAACATTGACAAGCCCCGATGTAATTTTGCTTACTTCAGCGACTCTCGCGATTTATAACGCGCAGAACAGCGCGGAGGAAATGCGCTCACGTGGCAGAGAGTCGTCGTCGTGCGAAACGTCACGACATTAAAATAACTTGTTCACGGACCTTATAAAAAATGCAGCCGGCTTTACTTCTCGTTGTATTCTCACTTGTTACTGTCGTCACAAATTGGCCGAGGTAATTATACGACGGCCACGACGTGACGATTTTACACCTGGTATCCCGATTGAATTTTCGCAACGCCGCGCGCTCGTGAGTGCGAAACGAGTTGAAACACTTACTTCTCTCGATCGGCAACACATCGTTCCTTTGCCATTCCGTACGATCGCGTAAACGCGCGTGTAATTGGATATTACCGGGGACGGACATGCGCGCGCGGAAACGCGTGAAGTGCATTTTTTTCGCGGTGTTAAAAGAGCGACGCGATATATATCGCGCGCGTTGCGGAACGCGTTTAAGTAGGCGCGAGCGCGCGCGCTTTTCATTGATCCGGCCGTTTGACGCGCGCCCGCGCGCGCAAATGCATGGTAACGACACACGAGTGACCCCGCTTGAGCGGAACACCTCTTGCGAGGTGTGCAAAAGGAAAAATTCTTTGTGCAACTACCCGACGTGCTGTGCACTCAGCTCCGTGCCGTGTCGCCCATTGCTGCGAATTCGTCGGGGCGCGCGTGTGCTGAATTCCTTACTTTCGCGTTATGCGCGGAGCTAATGATAAGAGTACGAGCGTTACATTTATATTTTTTTTTTATTATTATTTCTCTTCGTTAGTTTAGGACATCAACGTTACGCGTTCATATCCCTTGTCACTAGTTCTCGTTATTTCGGTGTATGCGAACGTTACGGTTTATACTCTTCTCTTCCTCTGTTTTATATCTTTATATTTCCTCTTTATTTCAGAATATCAATGGTGCGTTTGTGCCCTTTCGGTCGGTCAGTTTCGCTCATTATTTTGGAATATGAATGTAACGCTCGTATTGTTTATCATTAATTTTGTGCATTATTTTAGGATACGGATATTACGTTCATTTACTTTACCTTCAGTTTATTTGTCAGGCGACTCTTAGCCGGGAAACGAGCAAATTAAAGGGAAATCGGATGCTTGATTCAGTGTAATTTAGCGCAACGTGTGCATGTGCGACTTGTCGGGCGAATCCAGGCGATGGTATCGCGCCGAAAGTGACGCGTATCTCCGGAGAAAACGTCGAAAATGGCGAAGAATTAATTCCTCATAGACCACTCACCGCAGCTTTCCACCTTTCGCCGGCGTATGTATATGTGCGTGCAATATTAATCGTTCGACCGATTCCCGAGAGTTTGCCTGTGTGTAAAAATGATCGTTCGCGAATGAGGTTAAATGCAGCTGGGATCTCGTCGGGCTGCTGACGGCGAGCGGCTATGCATTTAAAATCGCTAAAGTATAATGTAATATATCGTCGATGCGAGTTCGTGTGCGCGTACAATTTAGAGCAATGTTGTATTTCCCTCTCTCTCTCTCTCTCTCTCTCTCTCTCTCTCTCTCTCTCTCTCTCTCTCTCTCTCTCTCTCTCTCTCTCTTGGCATATCGTAAGTGGTCACCTCCTAATTTATCCGCCGTCGCGCCGTGAAACGATTTCGGGGATGCAACGATGACGGTGAATAATTGCAACGACTGTAGGAGGCAAAAAATCGGGCGAGAAAGAACCAAGTCTCGAAGCCATGCAAATTTTGTCGCACAGACTGCGATTGCACGGACCGCGACAGCTGAAATCGAGAAAATGTCGAATCAGACTGATAATCCGAGGTGGGGATTTCAACCGCGAAATCTAGTCCACGGTAAATGGTAAAAGCAAAACTGAAAAGTGTTATATATATTATATCATATTAAATTATTAATATATAATATATTATGTTTCATGATATAATTATACAATATATAACATGATATAGATGTTTTCGCATCTGTCAACAAGTTGATCCGACTGGGTAATTCGAATAATTCCACCTCAGATTGGAAAGTTGGGTCAATCAGACGATAAATACGGCCGTTAATGTATTGGGTTAGCTTTGTGACCGTTTCAAACGAGCTAAATTTGGAGCTCGCTTTACAAACGAGATATTAAAAGACCACGGTACATATCGCTGAGAAAATTAGAGCAATTAGCTCGCCTATGTGTGTCTCTGAAATTAAGTTTGTTTAACTTGTTGAGTTTCAACGTTTAAAATTAAAATCATTGCTGTTTCAATGGGCCTTTTCGCCTTCTTTTTATATTATATACTTGTTTCCTTCTCGTCTTTTTCGTCTCTTACTTTTCTCAGTGGGCAGGTAGGATACTTTCTATGAATAGATATCGCGAAACATTTTACCACGCGACTTACCCGTCCACGGCATCTGTTTTCCCGTCATTTCCGCCGCGGAATTTCGAAAGCGACAGGCCGACTAATTTCGACAGTTTGTTACACGGCATGCGGGATCGCTGTTGAACACGCGGGTCGTCTTGCACCTGTCCGTGGCGTTTGGATGCGTCGCGCTTGTTTTATGAACGACGGACCGACCGCGTCACGACGGGCGAGAATTTGCACGTGAACGTGCCAGTCTGATTTCTCGATCGTACCGAGAGGGAAAGAGAGAGAGAGAGAGAGAGAGAGAGAGAGAGAGAGAGAGAGAGAGAGAGAGAGAAAAAGAGAGCGCATATATACCACGCCTCTGTTACTTTTTAACAAGTGGATTTTTCTTTGGTCGATTCGGCGCTCAATTCTTTCTCGACGAAAATCTTGTGACAGGCGATCGTTTTTGCAAATTTTCGCAATTCTTTCGAACGAGTTTTCGCAAATTTTTCACACAGTGTACTTTCGCGAGTCGAAATTTCTCACATCGTATGTTTCTGCAAGCCCAAGTCTCTAATTAAAATTTTATCAAACTCCACCGGAAACTAGCTGAGGAACGTACCTTCGGTGTCCACTTAACTGCCTGAGCAGTTTACTCGGCGAAAAACCCTCCTACCTCAACTTTCCAATTCGAAAATTCGGTATTTCCGTTGAAACAAATTCGTGATTTCAAGTCGGCCAAGGAACTTGCCGGTGCAAAGTAACGCGGCGGTTAAAAATAGACGGTGTATAACTCATGTATTACCAAAAATACACGTACGGATATATATATTTCGGTCGACTTTAAGCGCGACTTTAATTGAGTTTATCGAGCTTTCGACTTTCGTTATTGTAATTATCTTCTCGCGTACGAGCGTATAGCGTGTCTCTCGCTCGGCTCCTCTCAAATATCCCTCGCAACCCAGTCTCTGCAACTTTATCATCCTCTTATTGCCTTGTATCGCATGCTTCTACGCAGGTTTCCTGCGTAGAAACTGAATAGCTCCGATGGAAGGGGCAGAAGAAGAGAGATCGAAGTCACGGTGAGCGGTGACTTCGCAGCTTTTCCAAATTTTCTAAACAGAAGCGCGCGTTTTCATAGTAACGTCGCTTCCTCTTTTCAAGGTCGTTGCTCTTCATAATGTAGCGGCGTCAATAAAAGGACCGAATGTCACCCGCTCCGTGGCGGGTGGCCCGTTGAATACATATCTGATGGAATGCGCGTCCACGTGCACGTGTCTCGCCATCGTCGCCGTCGCCGTCGTCGTCGTCGTGGTCGTCTTCTCGCAATGACCTGACCATAACACCGTAAACCACGCTAGTACACACACACACACACACACACACAGTCGCGTACGACGGCAGTATTTTCATTTTCCACGGACAAATTTATTACTGCGGAAGACGTTTCGCGGGCGTTTACGACAGCGAGAGCTTCCACGGGCGCGCGACACGACACGACCTTGTATGCCTTGTCACCGAAATCGCGCGAGGGTCGCGCCAGGTCGCGTCGCGTTTTTCATGTTAATTTTATCTCGCTTTCTAGGTGACGCTTAGATACCTGGATACCCCTCGACCTTTCGTAATCTTCGGTGGCTCCTTTCGATTCACAAATCTATACAAACCGAGTCGTAAATCTCTTTCTTCGTGTCTCTCTATGGTGTCGGAGATGTTTGTTCATTTTTATGCGTATGTTTGCTCCCTTAGAGCTTGTAAATGTTTGTACTTTCAAATTACGTGTGGCTACTGGCGATCTTATTTCTTTGGGATGTTAAAGTTTATTCTGCTGTTATAATTCAACGGATTCTCTAGCAAAGTATGAGAATCACTGACGAGAGATAGCCTCCGTCCTCACCTGTGAGCGTAAGTACGCGATAACTTCGGCCGGCCGATAGGCTGTCAGTCATCGTCGGGAGCTTCGTTCCCCGTCTCTTCATGCGGGTGTTAAGTCATTGCGAATATTCACAGGCGACGCGATAAGCAAACGTCGCGTATTCACGGCCGCGTGAGAGATTTGTCATTTTTAACGATCCCACACAGGTATATCGCGGACGCAAGCGGCCGATCGATCGGCTGCTCGTCGAACAGCAGCGGCCGCGGCAAGCTTGTTTACTATTAATTAGAGCACTGAATATGTAACTTTATTATATAACGAAGTTTATCACATACGAATGTGGAACGCGCGCTAAACGATAACGAGGAAACATCAGTTTCATGCTATGTATACGCCGCGGGGAAACTTTCGGGTTATATAAATATTGTGACGGTTAAGTTCACGGGTGTGTGTGTGTGTGTGAGATGAGCGACACACGTGGGTTGAAGCTATTTGCCTGATACGAGTCGCATACGCACTTGTATCATTCGTGACGTGATAAACAAATAGTATTTGAATCCTCGCGACGATTTGCTCTCTCGCGTATTTATCATTTCCTAAACGTAGGGGATACCGTTTGATTCTTTAATTTCGATTTGTGATTACACACAACTTCAATGTTTGCGATTTATACGCCTGTTGATACAATTTCATTAAAATGTATGCCCATTGAGATACAACCGCTTGAAATGTCGAATATTTCACGGGCGAATCCAGAAAGTCATATTTCCGAGTCTCATTAATTTTGTCTACTTATTTGTAGCAATTGTTACTTCGCTCCTACTACTAATTACAAAAACAAGAGAAATCACTACTACTGAAAAACTATTGAAAATTTTCCGCCGTGGACTTTTTTCATTAGAACAGTGATTTCGAAATAACACACACACACACACAATTATTGGCACACATAGTTGACAAATATCTCGGACACTTAGAGGTTCTTTAGAGGTTTTATCGTTTCACGGACATCTTTACGACGTCTTGAGACATCCGAGTGTTGTTCGGTAACAGATGAAAGAAAATCGGTGTGCTCGAGGTCTCTTCAGTCTTTTCGGACACCTTCTGAAGTCTGTACGACTTCCGCGTCTCATGCGTGCGTGCGCGCACCTTTTTACCGCTTTCCGTTCGCCTCGTTTTGTCCCTCGCGATTTTTCAGCCGGTTTGCCGAACAAACCGCAAACAGCTTAGATCGCGATCTAAGGAAGACGCGTGCTCTCGTGACCGCGACACCGCGAAGCGTCTGATAACGACAGAGCGGCTCATTGCGTTCGCAATGCTGTTGTCTCGCGCTCGCGATCAAGTGACCGTGTTAAGCGCAACTGGATTATACTTCATAATTAAAAAGCCTATACGTCCGCTATATACACACACGCACACACACACACACGCGCGCGCGCGCGCGCGGTCCCGCCAGAAAACTCAATTAGAGACAATTAAATCCGACTGCGGTAAAATGCAATTTGACGCGCGTCGCCGGCCGAGCGCGGAGCCGCTATCGAGAGTTGGATTTTACGCGCCCGCGTTGCATTTTTCATATTTGCGCGCGACGTGACGTCACCGTCACCGCGCGAGTTCGATACCCCGCGCGCTCGATTGTTGCCTTTTGTCATTCACGAGTTCCCGCTCGCTCTGACCGATTCGGTCGATCTGGGCTTTCTTGATCGCGAGCGAGCTCGAGAGAGCTCGTCGGTAGGCATCCAAGTTCGCTGGCGCAAAAGATGAGTGAGCCGGACTGTTTTCTGCACAATCTCGAAGCTATTTTTCGTATGTCGAGCGTAAATGCTCTTTTGTATTTCTCTGACACATTTCAATATTTCAGCCGTCAGCCGCAGTTAATTAGATATGTACGTAATTAGAAATGGAACAATCTCGACAAAGTCTCTCGTGTCGTTAGATTCCCGGCGATTCGAGCACGCGATCTGTATACGCAACGCGAAGTCGCCTCGCGTTTCCCGCGCGTATCGCGAGCCGTCGCGCGGCGAATTTCGACGACTTTTTTACAAATACAAACAGCGCCGGCGGTGAGGGGCTTCGCCCGACGCGCTGATTGCGCGTTCCACTTTCACGCACGAGAGGCACGATAACGCCGCGGTGGTTACACACACCGGCGTCGCGGTAACACAGCGCCGGCTTTGTAACGGTTAAAAACCGACGTGAGCGCGAGCCGCGAGTAACGTGCGTCTAATTTCTCAAAAGAGAAAACAGGAAGAGCAGTAGCACACGGGCGGATTCCGGCGAACGAATTAGCCGGCGCGGCGGCGCCGACTTTCAAACAGCGAAGTTAATGTTCGTAATTACCTCGCTGTTTTCCGACTTTTCAAATGTGAAATGCGCGATAAGTGTGCGCGAGACCCTCCCCGGCCCACCTTCCGGGTGGGTGCGTTCGTCTAAACAAATTATGTCGTGGGACGTGCGTCTGCCGTTTTCTCTCGCGGCTCTTCGCGACTCGAGTCCCGTCGATATATACACACACGACGTTCATACACACACACACACACACACAGCGCAGGTAATTGATAATATCAGCTCGCGCGTGTAGGGTGTTTAAAAGAAAGGTTCCAGACTTATAGTGAGTATAAAAAATGTGCTCGGTCGGCAAAGCAAGGTCGAAAGATCAGTCCTTTCAGAGTCACGAATGTGCGGCTCGATTTTGGTAACGCAAGTTATTGAGTATCTCACCATATTTCATCATTATTTTATTTTTTCCATTCCACCTTACCATTGTTTTATTAAAGTAAAGTGGCCTTCGAATTTGCTCAGCTGCATCTTGAACTTGCTGATGCAATTTTTATATTATTATTATTATAACATATTATTTATGGATGGAGAATAAATTAAGCTTTCGTATGTCCCTTTAGTCGAAATAAAAGGCGAAAAATCAATCCTTTCAGAATTATGATAAGTATTATCTGCTCTGTAAATCTGAAACCCTTTTTCCAACACTCTATGAATTTGCGCAAAAGGAGAAGGTCGAGCACGTGGGACTAGGTTCTTTATTGATATCGACGCTTAGTTAACGACAGATTCGCATGACACTTTGTTGATATCGTGTCCATGTATAATTTACATATATCGATTTGATATTTAGAAGATACCATATAGTCGTCAAGCAGTATTCAAATCGAGTCGACATATGTACGATATATTGATTCGACCTGAGTATGATATAAGCTGAATAACGACTAGACTGTCGATATCTACATATTATATTTTCCACAGATCGCGGAAAAACTTTTCCGAAGTATCAAATAAATCGTTGAATTCCACACGATTTCGATCGGATTCTTCGACAACTTGTGTGTGTGGACACTTTCTCCTGTACTGTCTACTCCTGTACTGTAGCGTTCTTTTCGCGCGAACACAAATATTCCATTTATTTCGGACGTATGTATACATCCTATTCCTACGGTTTCGCGACGCAACGCAATTAATAGAAACAACAATTGTTTGTACTTTTACCTCCGGCTCGTTTTCCACCAATACGCACCGAAACGCCCGCGTTTCGGATGGTGACGCACGCGTGTATGTCTCTGCGTGTTTTCCTCCCTCTTTTGCCTCTTTTCTAGTAAAAAATAATAATTACCCTTAAATGTGAGCTTTTTGCGTCGCGGTCCGTCGGGTCAATGCGAAAATTAAAGCCGCCGCAAATTGGCGTAACGAAAGCCGGAATGTTCCAATTGCCGGGGGACCTGCTATGGAGAGTCGCTTATTGCGAAATTTCATTTAATCCGCGTTCAAATTTTATTAAGGACGCGCGATTTAGCAGCGAGAGATTCCGACGGATTTGCCGGTGCGGCCCAAATATAACCGAATATCGCGCTCGACAGTCTTTTTCCTCGGCGTGTGTCTCGTGTCTCCCACACCATTACCTGTGACATTTACAAGTCGTGCGTCATTGCTAGAGGTAGAGTAGATTCCGATATAACAGTCATACCCGTCAATGGTCGTCGATCGATCCAGGTCGATTCTTCTCTCCTTTCGCGGACAAAGCTGCTCGAAACGGGTCAGGACTTGCCGGCCGATCGATCGGCCATTTGGCGAAAGAGATTGACGGGCGCAAGAAATTGCTAGATCGCGCGCCGAGCACGCGAAACGGCCAAATGTCAACCAAAAATTATGATTTCAACGTCATAAAAGATGCAGTGTGCAAATAACGCGCGATTTGCATTCCTCACGAAATGCAAATATTTTCCGTCGCGTACCGACCTTTCGCATATCGATTGTGCTGCGAATTTCCGAGCGCTCCTGAGGTCATAGAAAAATTGAAATTGCTAATGTTCTAACTAAAATTGCTAATACGGAATATCGTAACTGATAAGACATTTCTGATACGAGTGCTTGATAACTGTACGTTGTGATTTTGTATCAATAACAGTACTTATGTTACTACACTGTTACTATATTAATAACAATGTTACAATGTTCATAGCGTGTAATCTCGTGTAATATGATCATACATAATATCACAACTATAACGTAAAATAATCCCCAGAAGGAATTATTATTCGGAGGAGAAGAGAGAAGAAACGCGTTACATTGTTTTACACGGCGATGGAAATAAGCGGCGACTTCCCATGCAGAGATGAGAGTTATGTAAATTCTGATAATTAAAGCTACTCCGCCGTAACGTCTTCTTCTAATCAGAACCACTCCGCGAGTGATCTCAGTCCTCGCGTTGCGCAATACCCCATGGACGACGGGTCGTTTCCCACGAGAAAGGAAGGAAGAAAGAAAGAAAGAAAGAAAAAAAGAAAGAAAGAAAGAGAGGGAGAACAGAAAAAGAGGAAAAGAGTGGCTTTCTCGAGACACGATCCCGACGAATTTGTCATTTAATTGCGCCACTGTCCGCCAGCGACGGGTTAAAACGTCGTTGATCTTTCTGGAGCACGTCGCTTGTCCGGAAACCGGATTTATCCTAACGATTCTCTTTGTGCAATTAAAATCCCCATTACAATCCGGACGGCCCTCGAGGAGAACGCCCGGTAGTAGAACGGGACAATGAGAGAATCAGAGACGAAAAGCTTGTCGCGGCGGTCCGATTAATTATCATGCCACCACCACCGACGCCCACCATCGCTACCGCGCTCTGTCGACTCGCAGGGATATCCCCATGATACGTTTCGTTTCAGTGGTGTCTTGTTTGCGAAGTGTCTTATGTCGGTGCAGTGTCCGATATTACCCGACGCTTTGCGTATGCGGCTTGATATCGATCGATTTCTTAATGGTTACATAGTTGCAAGCGTGGAATATTATGCAACACTGCAGTCATGTCGGCCAGTTGATCAGAAATTCCAGATCTTTCGAATTTTTCGGTCAAAATAAAGAACGGAAATCCAAGGAGAATTTTCTGATCAACATAATAAATTAAATTGCATCAAGATTGGATGATGGTCTCGCTAGTGAATTTTCAGTTCAGGAGAAATTTCTTGTTACAAGTAAATAATATGCCTTTTATATATATATATATATATACATTCTGTGTATTCATGTATTTTTCATATTATGCCGCACATGCGATATTCTATGTAATTAGTAATTTCATTCTACCGTATCTTACGGCTGAGAATTTCACATCGTGAAGTCTAGCGAAGTCTATAATTTCCAGCGATTATACAGAATTTCTTCTTTCACAAATTCTTTCACAAATTCAAATTCTAAATATGTATCTATATAATTATAGACTTTCTTCGTTTCTGTCAAAAATTCTTCGCTCATGTTTTTATTCCAATAATTAAGCATTATAATAACATCCTCATTAAAATTATTAAGATGTGTAAAGTCCTTAGAGGAAGTCGTCTCGAATACTCGTCGGATTAGCAGAGAAAGCTTCTCTAAGACTTCCGGCGTGAAAAATACATCCTCATGATTGATGGGATCGACGAGAGTGGCTAAACAAAAAACCCACTTGGCTACCACTCAATCAAGCACAACGGTCGCTAATTGCGTCTTATATTTTCATCGAGGATGAGTCACAAGGTGGTTGATCTATTAGAAATGCAAATTAAATGCATCGTCGCCGAGAAGAGAAAAAGTGCCAAGCCGCGAACGCGAGGCTGGGACGTGTGCCGCCGAGAGAAACTTGTTGCAAATAAGCTGGATTATCGTTTCTCCCGGCTGTTGTGCTGTCCTCGTTCGCGTGGGCATAATTTACGAGGTTCGTTTTGATCCGCGCTCGCGCGAACAGAGAGAGAGAGAGAGAGAGAGAGAGAGAGAGAGAGAGAGAGAGAGATCTTCGATGATCCCGCGCACCATTGATCTCATGAGAAGGAATAAGGAGGAAAAACAGGTGGAATTCATTATCGTGCATTTTTGTGTACATACGAGTGGGATAGACAAATAATATTTGACGAGTGTAAATGAGCACGTATCAACATCGACCATGTCTCAGATTCTTCTCGAGATGTCTTGTGATAAATTGTTTCGATAAATATCTAAAGTCGTACAAATGTGCCATCGGTTGGAATCAACATTAACGACAGGTAGAAAATTGCGTTGATAGCTCATCAGGAATGTTTTATCGTTGATATCACAGATTTGTAACACAGATATTTTATACAATCACGATTATCACCGTACGCGTCTCCACGAGTCTTGGCTGAATGCTACAGTTATATATTTTCTCTCAAAAACCCGCGATAAAGATTCGCGCGGGGAGTAAATTTGAACAGGACGGTTCCTCCGCGCGACAGAGTCCAGCCAGCCATATGGAAATCACTTCTGCAATGTCGCGCACAATAGTCGCGCGGTAGGCGTTTCATATTTAGCAGCTAATTTTACAGCCACCGCCATTCTTACGTCACGCTTGCGCCGAGTGCACGCCTAGGCTAATATGAGCATAAATAAACGTAATCCAACGTCCAAGTGGTGTTAGCAAACGGCGGATGGAGCGCGTGCGATTAAATGCCGTCGCGCACACTTCGCGTAAGCGTAACAGTCAGATTTTGACCAATCGTGTTGACTCAGCCGTCTGTGACCGTTCGAAATGAGCAACGCGATTACTCGAGAGACCTTACTGTTACGTCTTACGGAAAATGTGTGCGATGACCTTTACGAGGGGCACGCGCGTGTGCGCGCTTCAAGCCGCGTATCTCGCGTATCTCGCGAGACAACATTGTGTCTCGCGGCAAGCGCATTAACACCTGGATACGTCATTGCGTTCCGCGATTCAGCCGCTCCGACGCGTCATTCGCGCGCTTCGCTTCTGAGGGCAACGGCACGTAGGGAAATGAGCGAGCGGGAAACTTAAACAGCGAGAAAATTGGCTGGTCGCACGCCGAGAAGCGTCCAGAGCGTGAAATTATCATAATGAAAATGATCGAGAACAGGCACGAGAACCAACGTTGTTGTTGGAACAACGCGGTATTTAACAAGGGAAAGAGGGACGACGTTTACATATTCCACGTGTAAACATGTGTTAACACTGTGTGTTTGCATCGTACAAATGTCTCTTTTTCTAATTAAATATTGCATCGCTCTAACCAGGGACGATGTTTACATTCGACGTGTTAACATTGTGTGCGTCACACACTCCCGCCGGCGGACGTTTTCTTTCTGGCTACGCATGCCTTGAAAGGCTTTTCATCCGACACACGAAATTAAATTAAATCGCCGAAAGCCGAAAGCCCCTCTCGATAGCCGAGTCGATTAGTTACGCCCGGGAGTTTCGCTGCGACAGTTTTACGTTCGCGATCACTTCCGAGCGCGATTAACCGACTCGTTTTTTCCGCGCGCTACGCTTCTAACCGATCGATTCGCTTTATTGCCTACGTTTTTCCGTGCGTCCGCTTTCTAACGGACGTTTTCCACGTTTTTTTCCCCCCTTTCACGGGTGACACCCGGGTTCGATAGGAGGCAAGTGCGGCTGCCACGACGTCACGAAATCCGCGAACGATTACTCCGGACCCGACACGACGTGCGCGCGCGATAATACTTCGGCGTGCGCGACCGGATGACCAGCTGATCGATGACAGGTCGCGAGCGGGCAGACGAGCTGGACAAAAGATCCGCGGGCATTTCTATGACGACGACCACCACACGTCGGACATGCCAATGCGCATGCCGGCTTCGATCGACGGGCTACGTTCATCGACTTCCAGAATGACGAGTTTTTTCTCTCTCTCTCTCTCTCTCTCTCTCTCTGTCCCTCTCCACTCACTCTCACCCCCCCCTCTCTCTCTCTCCTCTCCCACTCTCCTCGGCTTCTACTGTAATTTTGGCCCGACTCCATAATACATTGGGGATCTATAAAGCGTACATTCCGTCGGAATACATACGACTTATTACCATGTACCAGTGGTACATATGTGGGAATGTACCGGTGGAAAATTGACGGAGACCGGTCAATTTTCGAGATTAGGATAAAATCGATCGGGTCAAATCGAATAATACGGGCAACATACAGAAAGGGAAACATGCGCTTAATCGAGACAGCCGTACTCTGAACACATAGTCAAACATGACTTTCTGATTCTCAAGTTGAAGCGAAGTTACTACGCGCGTGTTGCTCGTATCGGCGAAATTAAACTCGGAATTAAAAAGGTATGTCAGCGCGTTTGCTGTGCATTCAGAACGAGAGCCCTGAGCGATATAATGAAAGTGGATATCTTACGTATATGCAACGGGAGGGAGGGGTCGTTCGGAAAATATGATTGCGACGAACGTATACATCGTATTCGCTCGTAGCGAAATGAATAATGACGAGGTCACCTTGGAAGGACGGGTATTCTAATGTGAAGCCGGCATTCTCGTTTGAAGGGGAGTCACGACGGAGGAAGAAAATGAGAGGAAAATAACCTACGGGGGAGCGAACGCGCGCGGTGTGTGTCGAGCACACAAGAAGAAAGCGAACGAAATAGCGAACGTTCCCGTTACTCGAAGATGTAACAGGAATGATGACGGCAGGTATACGGAAAATCAGTCGCAAATCGATGGCGAATAATAGGGAGGTCTCGATCGAATCAAATGTAATGGCCTCAATGGCGCCGGGGGCTGCGAGGGAGGTAAGGAAAGCGTGGAAATGTAGGAAAGGCAGAAGATACGACGGACAAATACGGGAATAGAATCCTGCCTAGAGAGCTACAGAGAGAGGGAGAGAGAGAGAGAGAGAGAGAGAGGGGGGGGGAGAGAGAGAGAGAGAGAGAGAGAGGGGCCAGAGAAGAGAGTTCGATTGCTCGCGGGGCTTTCCGGCGGAGCTTCGCTGGAAAACGCGAAGTTTCCCCACGAAGAAGACGCGTTTTCACGCTCATCCATTTGTTTGGAAAAATCGATAGGCGACCGCGCGAAATCGTGCGCCTCGTGTGGCAAATTGCAGCGATGAGAGAATTTCGGTCTCGATATCGATACAACATTGACGACAACGACGATAACGTAGCGCGCGCGGTTCTATATGGCACGGTAGCGGCAAAATTCGTTCGTAAAGTGAGCCGTTGCCGCGGCAAACTGCCCGTTGTTAAATTGCTGAAACGCGCGCGAAACGGCACTGGCAAACATACGCGATACACATACATATATACACAGACACACACACACACACACACGCGCGCACACACATGCACGCGAGAGTGCCAGCTTCCGGTGTGTTTAAAATTTATTCCATCAACGTGCGTGCGGCAGTGTTACTTTGGAAACGCCGGAACGCGAGCGCCCGCGGTTTTTCTACGCGGCGCCGCGCGAGTAATTCCCTTTCTCTCGGCCTCGGGACGTTTCCCGAGAGCGAATTTAATAAAGTGATGACTTTTTGCCGTGCTGTGGAGTGCGCGTCAGCGCGGTAGTCGTCATGATAACTGCGAATTTTGAGAAAAATGAACGGAGGGCGGCGGGAAGGACGCGAGGTGGAGGGCGTAATTGTAAGTTATTGGCATCTCGCAAATTCGCGAATTGGTTTCATGTTTCCGAGGTATTTCTATCCATTAGTTATTCAAATCTTTCCAAATATAAATATAATTTTTAAATATATTATTATATCTATAAGCATTTTTATTTTAAGGTATAGGATATAAACGAATGAATGACAGTGCGAATTTCAACGGGAACCAAGAAACCAAGAAACAATTACGTTATATTACAATATCTGAAGATATCGAAAGCTTTAATGCATCTCTTGTCTTTTTTCTTATTTGAGAAGCACGAGAGAGGCGATTAAAATATCCGGACAAATTTTGGAGCTCCGAGCTACCTTCTGCTCGAGTTATCTCCTACGGGCGTACGATCGCGGCATAATCGGGTCGATTGTCGTCACGCGAATTAACAAGTATCGGAAACTCGCGCGAGGAAGCGAGAATCGAACAAGACCGAGTCAGCCACGATTCCTCCGCATTGGCATCTCCGATAGCTCAGTAGATCGGCCGGTGATTAATCACCCGCTGCGTCGGTAATTACGGCTGATGTCGAGGTTACGCCGAACAATAAAGCCGCTTTCAATCCTTGTAATTCGCGTAGCGGATTAGTGCACCGCTCGCTAATATAATGTCTAATCAGATATTTGCACAATTACGCCATTCAGAGTCACCCACACTCCGTCGTTTGTTTCGAACAACTGTACGGAAGTGGAACGCGTGCATTGATGCTACTATGAAAACCTCTCTCTTTTTCTCTCTCTCTCTCTCTCTCTCTCTCTCTTCCTTTCTCTTCTTTTCGCGAAAAATTCACTCCTCTAAAACGCGCGCTACGAATCGTGGATCGCGATGTGAGGCATTTTTTGCTTCTTTTTCAAAGACACACCATTACGATTCGATACAAATTACAGCTCGCGACTAAATCGAGCGAGGCGTTCCGTGCAGCCGCGCGAAAAAGAAAAAGAAAATCTTCTAACAATTTTTTTCACTTCGCGGTGCGCGCGCGAGCGCGCGCGCACTTTAAACGGACGCAGAATTCCAATAGCGCTCTCGCCGAATTTTCAACTTGTATTCGCTGCGCGTGGTTTTAACATTCCCAGATATTTAACATAATTAATTTCCCCCACCTACCCTTTCCCCCGCGCATTTCTGCGTCGTACGTTTTCCCCTCTTTGCGTTTTACGATGTTAATAAAAATTAATTCACGCCTGTTATATTCCCCCGCGAGAATATTTGCATCGGCGCGCAGCATTGTTGTGCGTTTGCGCTCGAGAGAGACCGGAATAAGTTAACGATCTCGCCATTTTAACACTAGAGCTACCGGCGATTAACGTTTCTTCAACGTTCCATTAATAATATCAAATGCATCGTCTCGTATGAACCCGAGTAACTTTTACGAGTCGCTTTTGATAGCTTGGCGCCTCTGCTGTCGCGACTCGCTGCGATCAGAATATCACGTGCTGTAACTCTCCGCCTTTCCTTTTTCGTTAATGAACCTGATCGCTGGCAAGCAAATCGGACTTTCGGGAGGGCGACGTGCGCGTAGGCTCGGCAGAAATCATTCGTGTCTTTGATCTCATTAGGAGAATGCCTTTTCAACAAGATGCTGTTTTATGATTTGAGAGGGTGTACCGCCGCTCGTAAATCTCCCCCGTGCTCTCGCTGGGTATTAAAATCTCATTTGGGGAGTTTAAGGGGACGTTTAAGCGTATCTAAATTAAGCGATTCGAGACGACGGCTTTGCTCCGGTCGGTGCTGCTGCTGCTGCTGCTGCTGCTGCTGCTGGGTGTAAGAAATAAAAGGAAACAGAAAAAAACGGTAAGAAGAGCCGAGCATTCGAGTTCGCGCGATAAGGTACCGTCTTCGTCGTCGTCGTCGTCATTGTAAATAGCGCGTGCTCACGGTTTCGTATTAAAATCGCCCGCTCGCGGATTAAAACGCGCGCGATGAGGCGCGAATGTGCGCGCAACATGCAATGCATAAGTTGCCGGCGACGCTCGGCCACGGAGACGCGGCCCGTTTTCCGAGTCTAACTCTCGCTAAATTCCCCGGGAAACTCCCGCGGGGCGATGTTACGTGGAACAATGTTTCCGTGAAATATTACGCCGGATATATGAACCGTGTGGCCATTACGACCAGAGAGGAAAAAGCCGGAGGAGGGCGAGCCGCCGGGCGATTGTAAGACGAGCGGAGGACGAGGGAGGTGTCCGCGGAATTCCGTCGTTCGCTCGAATTTCACAGACGCATCGCGATGCGTCTTCTCGAGAAACAATCGTTCTCATTGTATGCGTCGGCGGGCGACGGTGTGACGTGATCGCGCGATGGAGACTGGACGCAGCGGAGCGAGAGAGCCAAGAGTTATTTTCCGCTCGCTCTCGATGAAATAGAATCTGTTGATTCGATCGTGGATGAAACACGAAAAAGGGGAGGGGGAAGGAAACGAAGGAAAGGGGGAGAAACGCGCATCGCGCGTGCGATAAAAATGGTCATCGCCACGAAAACGTTCCAACAGCCGCGCCGGTTATTACGTATTTCTAAAGTTCGCGGTTCAATATGAATCCGATAATATTTTTTCATATTTCTCCCTCTCTCTCTCTCCCTCTCTCTCTCTCTCTCTCTCTCTCTCTCTCTCTTTCTCTCTCGCTTGTTCGCGGAGCCGTGCAGGCGCGCTCGCGTGTGTGATGAATTTTGAGCGCCGTTCACACATGTGTTGTTCACTCGCTATTTCGCACGTTTGAGCGCGCGCGCGCGTGCGGAGCGGGGGGGGAGAGCGTTCTTCCGTTCGCTCCTTCTTAGCGGGCCGGTACACGACGGAACGATAAATATCCGTTGTTCCAGTTGAGAAGATATGAATACGGGATCGGCTTCCTCGGGGAACTTCGGCGAACGCCGTGTAAACGCCGCGCGTTAAACAGCTGATGGCGATTAATCTTCCGGCTAGATACAGGCCCGGGCGATTCGCGAATTAACTTCCGAGAATGTAAACAGCCCTCGTGCTTGTCTTCACGGCTAACCCTTAATTAACCTGCGCGCGCGGGCTTGCGAGCGCACTTCCACTTTGGCCGGAGATTTCCCCGACGAACGATGCGGCGCGAATTAATGAAAAAACTTGCGGCTGGTCTCGCGCGTGCCGTAACAACATCGGCGAGCGCCTGCTCAGGCGCGAGGCTTAAAAGCGCGCCAACTTTTGCTTTTTGCGCTGCCACATCGCTAAAGGGATATCGCTAAATATCGCCGTATTTTTCTCTTTCACGCCGTTTATAAACGCGATGGTGTTGACCGCATCGATCGACTGACGATACGTCTCGGTTGACCGAAATAATCGACGAATCGATGGCCAGAATTAATCGATCGTCGCACATGTAATTTGATTGATTGAAATTTGATTGATACATGAAGTTAATTATTAATCAGTGTACAATCAATCGAATCAATCAGTAATTGATTGAAGCGACCATTATGGTTAATTTTGACTGCTTTCGGTCAGCCGAAATTGTTTCCGATCATATAATGCCGGACACTGCGCGATCTCCGCGTATTTGTAAATTTGCAAATAATTCGTTTTTTCTTTTTTTTCGTTAATTTTCGGGAACAGGACATGTTGTTACATTCAACTCGCGATGATTTTTATCCTTTCATCGCGCGTACACAAGAGCGCAGAATTACGAGATACGGCAATCGATTACGTAAACCTCGTGAATGTCCTATTATTATTATCAGTTCGTTCGCGGTGATTATTATTTGTTTATAATTTTCCCAAATCAATATCGAACCTACTTCCGAACGTCCTCGTCGCGCGCGCTCGCGACACGTCGTATTTTTCGAGAGGACTTTTTATCATACGCTCGTGACGGTTCTCTCTATTATGTGCCCTCTGTATGTATTTTCCATCGTAACGTAATTTCAGAATTTCATCTCTTGTGTTTGCCAAGTTCAGGGTCAGAGTACAAGGGTATTTTATGCGCTGGTGACAAAGAGCAACCGCAGCAACGCTGCAAACCGCCGCGATCTGTAATCGCTGGATCTGGATTCGCACGCTCGCAAAGCTCGCCCGTGCCCGAGCGCGTTCGACATTTTTCTTCAGTCGAACCTCTTCCACGTCTCTCCCGCAGGACTTTCCTCGCCCTTCGTTCGCGAAGGCCGAACATTTGTTTTAGTTTAATCAAAAAAAGCGCGAGCAAGAGCCGGGGAGAAAGAACTAAAAACAACAGGTTGCTTCTTCAAATTGAAGATCCGCTATCCAGATTGAAGATCTCGTAATTAGAAAGAGAGCCCAAGGCTGTCTTTGGCTCGAAGTCATGTTCTTATGTATCTTTCGCGCGCGAAATACGAAACCGTCATTCTTTCGCTGAAGTTAACGTTCGATAAAGTTCGCGCACTCTCTCGAGGGGGAAAAATTACCGGACGAACGAAAGTTCCTTCGGCCCCGCCGAAGAAGAGCGTAAAGAAAGCCTGCTTCCGCCGCGCGTACACGCGTTGAGGTCTTTTTTTCCATTCGACCGAAAAATTTCCGGGCTCCTTCGATCTAATGGTACGCTCCCCTCCCTTCTCGTCGTGTATCTCGCGAAGATCTACATCGGAGGGATACAGGAGGATCCGCGCAACGAGATCCGTGGATCTCTCGAGGTGCCGGCGAGAGTCCGAAAGTGGAGTCCGGCTGGGACGTGCCTGCTTGCCTAGCAATCTGCCTACCTAGCTACCCATCACCTACCTATCTCTACCTGACCTGACCTGTCTGCTTGCACTTCGCCAGGCCTCGTGCGATATCGGTCGCGCGAATCTCGGTCGGTGAAAGGCGTCGCGGCGCGACGCAAGGATGGCAGCGGGCCGACGTTTTAATTCAAAGCCGCGCGTAACACCGCGCGCGCAACCGCTTGCGCGCGTTACAAGGCTGGAATCATTTCGGAGCGTATGAATAAGTGATCGGCCCGTTGCGCCGGCTTCCCTCGTTTCCGAGCGTCGAGACAGACACGGCGTCGCCAGCTCGACCTCACTCCCCTGCCTACCTTCCCCACGGCTTGACCTGTCGTCCCTCCACATTTTTACTGTCTCACTCCCTCTTTCTCGCACTCTCTCTCTCTCTCTCTCTCTCTCTCATGGCCACCCTCCTGCGAGATACTCCCCCTCGTCGAGCCCTGCGCGTCGCTGTGCTGTGCATATACGGGGTGTTCGGGTGAACTTGTTAGGAGGTAATCCCGGGCCGCCTTTGAGCAATTTGGAGGCGATTTTTTTCAGAGACTTATCAAAGTATCGGAAGTTTTTCAATTACGAGTCCTGCTCGAGCTTGCGAGTCGACGGGAATCTGCGGAATTGTTGGTCTCGCGCGCGCGCGTCTCATCCTTGCGCGGACTTTTTTTTCGCCCATGTCGGGTGGGGAAATTTCGCGTTACAATTCTGTTTGTGATTGGAACTAAAGATGAAGAAAAGGAGAGTTGAAGACTAGCGGGTTGATAAAGCCCCTCATCGAGCCAGAAAATCGGCCAGGAGAAATGTGCTCTCGACGATCCGTCGGTGAAATTTGAAGAGTGCGCTATCAAACACCCTGTGCACATCTCTCACGCTCTTTCTCCATCTATCAGTCCGGTCGCTGTCTGTTTCTTCCGATTCTGTTCTTCTCTCGTAGTCGCCCCTGCGACTCTTTCATCTCTCCGCGACCCTTGCCCGCCGTCCGCTTTCGCTCTCCCTCCTTCGACAGGATATCCCTTCCCTTCGCTCTTTCGCTCCGTCGCACGCTCCCTTCCGCGGTGTTACCCTTTGCCCCCTTAATCACTTCCACGCGTGCTTTCCTGCTCTGTTTCTGTTCTTCTCTCCTTATCCACTTTCACACTACCGTTGTCTTCCGTTCGCTGCATCCTTTCTCCCTTTGCATGTCTCTCCCTATCTTGCTCGTTCGTTCTTCTCTCCGTCTGCTCGATGACGCACATACAACGCACGCACACATACATCGGCTCTCTTCCTTTGCCTTTTGCCCCTCCATTTACTCCTCTTTCTCTCCACCAATTCTGTCTCTTCTTCTCTCGGTTTGCTAACTATCAGCTTACCTTTCGTACCTTCGCTCTTCTTTCCACTCAGTTTCTATCATATATACACGTCTCTTTTTCCCTCCCCTTCGTCTGTCTCTTTCTTGCAGAAGTTTCTCTCCTCTTCTCGCTCGTTCGCAAGTCTCCTTTTTCCTCATCCTTTCTCATGGATCATCTGTCCTTCTTTCGTACCCTCTTCTCCTCTTTCTCGCCCTTTTTCCAACTTACTCTTTCTCCCTTCCTCGAAGAGGTCTGCCACCCCTCTACCTCGCTTTTTCTTTCTCTTTCTCTTTCTGTCTCTCTCTCTCTCTCTCTCTCTCTCTCTCTCTCTCTCTCTCTCTCTCTCTCTCATTTTTCTTCGTAAGTTTGTCCTTCTCACGCAATCGTTCCTCTTTCTCCGTCACTCTCTGTTCTCCACTCTCTTTACCTCTTCTTCCTTTCTCGAGCCTCCTCTTTCTCTCTTCAACTCGCCCACCCTCTATTTGTGACTCTCTTTATCCTTCACCCTCGACTGTACTATACTCGCGGTGGTGGCTCGGGGCCAGGGCTGAACTCTAAAGCCCCCTTCTTTCCCTGCCCCGCCGCGCACCCAGGTCTACTCTTAGAATTTCTTACATCGGCGAAACGTTCACCGCGAACTTTTCTCTCTCGACCTGACGGTGGGAGAATTTTCTTTCAGTCGCGTCGTTAATAATGAACGGCGCTATTACTACGAACGCACGCGTCTCTCGTCTCCTCGCGAGTGAACGAGAGCGAGCGAGAGAGCTAGTGAACGAGAGCGAGCGAGAGAGCTAGTGAACGCGTTCTGTCTCTCTCTCTCTCTCTCTCTCTCTCTCTCTCTCTTGCATACGCAAGTGTAAATTCAATAAAATGTTTCTCCCGGAGAACGCACAGAACACGCGCGCGATTCGTCACTGTGACCTTCTCTAAATTCGTAGTGCATATTTTCGCGAAATTTCCAAAGCATTTTCAAGGAGAACCGCGTGAGAGGAGATGCGCGCCACGTTTCTTTAGCCGATACATGTCGTCGCTCTCTCCGAGCGAGAGAGTCGTCTAATCACGTTGTAAAAATCGCGCAACGAGAACGCCGCTGAAAGTTCGTTCTTTATCGAAGATTCTGTTCGTAACTTCGATCGTAACTGCCCGCTGCCTTGGCTTTATTTGCCTTTATTTGAGGGCATTCCCTCGGCGAAATGTGAACTTTCGAGAGCGCAAAATCTTCGTGATGTGTTACCGGGAATGATACTCTGTTCCTTGACGCCAGAACCACCGACGGTTAACGGCGACCTATTTCCAGCGGAGCGGCCGAAACGACAGGTCATTGAGGGAATACGTTCCGCAGGTGCAAAAATATTTGTCCGCTTTTCGTCCGGTCTTATTCAACTCTAAGCGTGTAAGATGCATCGTCGTGTAACTTTGGGCATTTTCATAAAAATATCACGAACTGCTCACTGTTAACCGCTTGGTTAAGTTTCAATGTTAACGCGCGATCTGCCAAAACTGTCGGGGAAAGACAAGTTAAAAAAAAAGTACATTCAACGCAGCATCGAAAATGTTTGTTCAATTCCTCCGGTTTGATTCAACGTGCACGAAAAAAAAAAAGAAAAAAGGAAAAACAAATAAAACGCGTCATGCAAATCTTTTTTTACAGAAGATTACAGACAGGTCGCGCATCGACCGCTTTCTAATGTTAACGACGACGACGCGCGTCTTTCCGTTATCGGGAAATTATCGTCGCTGCACCGTCGTGGTCATTCTATGCTGTCTGCGTTGAGAAACGGTCGGCCACGAATCCATCCGCGTGGCGTAAGTACGCGCGAACTTACGGGCCGGACTTGTACTATTGATCCGCGTTCGAAAACGTCTAACGTGCGGCTTTCCGTCTCTACGCGTCCGTCTCTATGCGATCAATACGGAATCGAGTCTCTTTCTCCCTCTCTTTCTCCCTTTCGTCGGGAGACCCGTCGGATATTATCTCTCCTCCCTCCCGCCGCCCTCTCACCGCGTATCTTAACTTGTAACATTTGTATATCCTCGAAGCTGAGTCGAGCGTGTATCGCAAATCCGCGACGGCAACGGAGATAGCTCTCTCGAGGCCGCGCGCGGCGAAATTCCGCGGCGGGCGCGCGCTCGAATTTGCATACAATTTATTTTCGATCGCTGGCGATTAAAAATATCGCCCGGCACGCCGCGGCCGATTGTTGTCGAGGGAAACCCGATGCTGGGCTAATCAAAACACCGGGTGTCCGATTGCGCGAACCGTATATAATTCCGGCAGTGCACTGCGCGCGCGCGCGCACGCGCGCGCCTTAGAAAACACGGAGGAGCGCGGGACGCGGAGATAAACAGACGAGCGGCGAATATATCGGGGTGCGAATGTTGAATAAAATTTACACGGAATTTATCAACGTCGCTCGGCTACCATTGTATCAACGGTTTTCACGCTTTACTTGTCAGTAACTTGCGCTGAGAACGCGAAGCTAATCATTACCTACCGGGAATTATCGGCGAAAATCAATATTCGTCGAAGGGACACGTAGCGGCGGCGCCAAACGTTGATATTTGCACGCCATCGGACAGCAGAAACGTCTGCTGTCGCGATCGCGATTTTCTAGTTTCCTTTTAATCTCGCGGTTTAATCGTCATTAAAATCGCGTTAATACGCGACCGCAACTTTTATGACGCGCGCGCGCGCGAATGGCCCGGGTCGTCCTCTCGCCAAAATCGATCCTGATGATGGCCGGGGAGATCGTTCGGTTTTCTCTCCTCTCCTGTCTTCTTTTTTCCAGAAGGTATCGTACAATCGCCTTACGCGCCCTTCCTCGGCTTTCTCGCGGCGAGCTATGTATTTTGTCCGAGGCTGCGATATGTCAAGGGGATGACATTCCCTTCGGCCGCGCGCCGTCGTCCTGCGGGCAATAAAGTAAGAATGGGCGTGTACTTCTGTTACGTTTTGAACTTATAACTCCATAGATGTGATTTATGTCGCTATTACGAGCGTATCATTCGCCCCGTGAATCGTAGCCGGTGAAATTAAATCAGCCGCGTCGCATTAGCGAGGCTCTTTCGGGGCGCACGCGAGCGCCGATGTTGTCGCGCGAGCTGTCGTCGTGATTCCGCTGATCGACGGCTTTTCTCTAATCGGTGTAGAAAAATTCGCGTCTGTCTCGGGGAAAACGAAGATGGGAGATATACCGAGAGCTCGCGCCTTCGGAAAATTATTACACGCGGGTGATACGAGTTGATTTATTGAGAATTTTTCCTCACGACATAAAAGTTCTTCGTCCACGTCCCGTGCGAGCTAATTAACAAGTCATTAATAATCTTCTCTGGATTTCCATTTTTTTAATTTCCTTTTTGACTTCCTAATTTTCAAACTGTCAGCTCCCTAATTTTCCTTATATCAGAAATGAGATCGATTCGAGCCACCCGGTAATTAATTAACGTAAGGTGCAAACTAATATGACATTAAACTGTCCAATTTCCTAATTCTTCGTAATTCTCTAGCTTTCGATCTCCTAACTTACTGGTTCTCCTTATTCCTTATTATTCCCTTGCATCGGGAAATCTTGAAATCGATTTCAAATTACCCGACGACAAACCAGCATGAGGCGTAAGTTCTTACAATGTAGAGTTCCCAGAAACAAACGCATGTAAGACAGCCTGGAGTCCCTCGAGACGCGTAATCACGGCGTCGCGGGTCAGGATAGCGCATCTCTCTCTCTCTCTCTCTCTCTCTCTCTCTCGTTCGCTCCAGCTCAACGCTTTACAACCGCGGCCTTCGCGGCCGCGCAGAATCGAGCCGTGCGATCTGCATTTTGCAAGCTGAGAAACGCGCGTCCGCTCGCGCGCGCGCGCGGCCGTCGCCCATTTCGCCGCAATTTCCTGCGCCTCGTAGAAATTGCGGGGGAGACGTTTCACAAAAGGTAGCACTGTGTTCCTCCACGACGCCGCGGTTCCCGCTCTCTGCATAGAGCGGCCTCGCCTGTCGCAGCGCGAAGAACCGCGCGCGCGGTGGCGCGGCACGACCATCAATAATGAAAGCGGTGCGAGGTCAAAGCAATTGTAACGCGAGCGCCATGTGCGCGATCCTCACATTCATTTCGCCCGTGTGCTCTGCATTGTCCATGCACACGCACGCGCGCGCACATGTACACACACACATCGTCGACGCTCGCATAGCTATCCGCCGTCGTAGCTGATCGCGACTCTTTATTTTCCACGCTTGCCGCGAGGCGTATTAATGCAACCCAATTGCTTCCGGCATTCGCGTCCGGGGAAGTCACCCTGTGCTCTCCCACTTGCTCTCTCCGCTCACCCCCCTCCCGCCCCCGCGCCATTGTCCTCCTTTAGGGACATACGGAGTGTGTGTCGCAGGCGTATCGAGCGCTTTCTTTTGATCGCGTATGGATGGACAGACGGACGGATGAGGTAGGAGGAGGGATGTGGAGATCAAGTATTTATCACTGCGCACTGCCTGAGAGCGCTTGCCTGGGAATAAGTAAGAGGAAAATATACGGGGAAATGATAGAGAGAGAGAGAGAGAGAGAGAGAGAGAGAGAGAGAGGAGGAGGAGGAGAGAGAGAGAGAGAGAGAGAGATAGGAGGGGGAGAGGCGACAGCGGCAGCGGCAGCCGAATGCGCCGGCGTGCATACAAATGTGTGCACGTACGTATAGGTTCTTCTGTGAAACTTGCATAAACTCGCGCGACGCGCTCGCTGCTTGAGAGCGAGCATAATAGATTGGCGCCGAAGCCGCAATGGGATGTGTATTTCGCGCGAGGAGTAATCGCACGCGGATTATCCGCGAGTTTAACGGTCCTGTTAGATTATGTGAATGGGGAGAGATTCGCGAGATTTGCGCGCGGAAGACAAATTGAGAGAGAGAGAGAGAGAGAGAGAGAGAGGGGGGGGGGTGGAGGGAGGGAGGGAGAGAGAGAAAGCGGAAACAAGAAGAGAAAGGAGAGGAAAACAGCGGCGGGCAATGATAAGAAAAAGTATACAATGTGCGAGCGAACTTATAATGACAGCAGCGGGAACAGGTGCGAGCAGTTGATCGGAAATTGAATTCATTAGCGACGTAAGGGAGCGTCTTTGTATGCAGAGCGGAGGAAATACGGGAGGAAGGTGCTCGCGGCGCGATTGTTAGTGGAAAGCCATTAGAACGGCTCGTATCCGGACATGATATGTTCGCTGTGACTAATGTCGAGGGTAAATTGAATAGCCGCCAGATGATATTATAAATCGTAACGGAGCGAGAGTGGCTGCAATTAGAAGTATAATTAAGAAAACCGCCGTTTGCCTCGTGTTACTCGGTCGAGCCGGCTTCGTTCCGAAGAGAACCCGGCTGAAATCGTGCTGAAATCAAGTTGAAATCGTTTGGAAATCAGAGATCGAGTCGATATTTCGAAGATCTCATTGCGACATCTGGGATATATTATATGGATGTCGACGATATGTATCGAGCTCAAGCCGAGTCGATATCTTTATATATCGATTCGACTTGAACACGGTACGAACTGAACACCGACTAGATCATCAGTCATCGGTCGATAGCTGTATGATATCTTCTAGATGTCAAATCGATCACGTCTAGATGTCGAGCATACTTGGACGCGACGTCGGCGAAATGTTTTGCGAATCTGTCGTCAGTATCAGTAATAAAGAATCTAGCTGTCTGTTACACAGATCGAACGGTTTGAAAAAGCATTGTCGATATTCGGTCGTCGACTTGTGAGTTTGAACAATGTAACAATAACAATGTAACAGTAATTGGGTGAAAGTTGCGGAAAGTGGAAAAACACATTCGCGAAAATGTGTGTGATTGGCTAACTCTCGGGTGTATCATCAAATTGGGATCGTTTGTTCCTGGTACAGCTTTTGGATTTTTTCTTTTTTTTTTTGCAATTTTGATTAATTGGAAAAATTGGTATATTGTTGTATATTGGTGTATTGTTTCTTAGAAACCTTCTCCCTTAGAAAAAGGGAGAACTTATTTATCCGACTTTTTGCACATTTCTTTTCTAAACAGGATACCATTTTTACGTAAAGTTCTATTCTTTGCGATTACTCTCCACGTATGTAGTACGGTTTAGGGATGAAAGGGTTAAAGGGTCAAAGAGCTTTGGTGAATTAAGCTTCAAAAATAGGATAACAAAATGTCATTAGCGTCATCTGGCTTCGCGTTCAACGCGAAGCACATTTCCGATTTCGGTAAAATTTTAATTCGAGGCTATTACAGATTCCGCGATCGCGGAAACTAAAATCTTGTACTTTTTTTCAAAAGCATTATTTATTTAAATTCTTTATCCCAAACGAAGAGCGTATCGCGAGAAGGTCGTGCGGGCTATCGTTGTCCGATTAATCACTCCAGCATTTACATAAATCGTTGCATAACGTCATAAAAAATGTTACGCATAAGGAAAATTATAAAGTACATATAAGTTTAACATAACACAAGCGAGTTTACCACAAGTCCCACCGCGTATTGCATATATTCTCACATATTTTCCCCCCGTTATATTGAATTAAATGTACACCCTCTCTCCCCCGCCCCCGCCACACCGTCATGGACTTTCCGTCACGGGCACATTGCTCAATGCGGCGATAAAATAATTCCGACATCCGAGCACACCGGTCCGAAATAGATTCTCATTTCGCGCGTAAGATGTTTATCTCGTTAAACGATTTTCGCGCTAAGGGGTCGCGCTTCCGACGTGTTCCGCGGGAGGCCTTACAACATGACGTTCTGTTTCTCGCGCGCAAATGCGATCTCGCCGCGGCTAACCGAAACTTTGATTTAGCGCAACAGCGAGTTGGCACGTAACGCACCGCGACGAAAGATTCAACACGTGCGTGTCCGAGATTCGCGATTAATTCCGCTCTTTTGTTACAGGCGACACTCGTGGGCGCACACAGGCGAGCGCGCACCTACACACACACACTCGTGCGTCGGATGACACACCGGTGTGTAAACGAACGAGCGTCGTGGTCGCGAGCGCGACGACGCTTTCTTGGCTCCGAGGGAGGCGAAACGCGGATTTTCTTTCGCGCGCCATGCAATATCGGCGACGAAAACCCGGCATTATATCCGAGCGCGCGGCCGTTAAAAATAGCTCGACGTCTAGCGATCCTATTATTAATTACACACCGTGCTTACACCATCACACCATCACACGCACACGCGCGCGCGATGCGCTCCTCCGTGTCCCGCCGGGGAAGGATAACGGTCGGTGGCCGAGCATAAAGGATAATAATTAATAATGCGCTTGATCATTGGTATACACCGGTGGGTGCAGTTTAACAACCGGCATTATGTGATTTGCGTAATAGAGATACACACACACACACACCCACACATGCATCTCGGTGGTGCATCAGACACGCGCGAGTTATCGATTTTCCACGATATATTTTTGGACGCGCTTCGAGCTTTAATGTGTCAAACGGCGATGTGCGAGAGAGGGATTCATTTTTGTCTCGAACACGGTGAGCATGTGATAGATTTCCCGCTGGCGAGTTTGCTATCCGATGATTTTAATGCGTGCTCAGCGTACTTTCTCTCTTCGCTCGCTGGCTTTGTCAACTTTTCTATCAACTATAAGCCGCGCATTAGCGCAGCTATCTCATTATCTTCATACGTCAGTGCACTGTTCATATTTTTATATAGATGTACGAACGTATGATTCTACAGACATTTTTTCTACGGATCTTCTTAGTTGAAAAATCGCTTAAGCGTGTGCCTATTGATTTACTCGATGGTTTACTCGAGGGGAATCTCTCGCAGAGCGTAATACATCGACGCTTTCTCTCTCGCTGTCTTCTGCTGCTGCGATAAGATTCGCAAGGTTCGATAAGACTAAAATCGCGCGCGAAATTAATGATACACCCGCGCCCTTTGCTCGCGACGAATCTACGGCGGGACGGGGACGCCTCTTTGCGTGTTGCGCGAAAGACGCGCGAATCACCGCGCGAGTGTATCGCGGCCGTAAATCTTCGCGTCCGTAAATCAATTTTCTTAATGCGGCATTAATGGACGGCCGTTACTCGGCCCGTGGTTATTTTAATTTTCAACATCAATTACCCCGGCAGATGAGTCTGGAATTGAATTTTTCCCCCTTTTTCCCTCTTTTTGTCTCGCGGACATGAAAGTTGCTCGCGCGTGCGCGTGCGCGCGCGCGCAAAGTTGAATGAGGATCGAATATTTCCTTTTGGCCAACCA
Organism: Harpegnathos saltator; assembly: GCF_003227715.2. NCBI lineage: Eukaryota > Metazoa > Arthropoda > Insecta > Hymenoptera > Formicidae > Harpegnathos > Harpegnathos saltator. The sequence continues at coordinate 111,407 of NW_020230699.1, forward strand.
AGTTAAACTTCGCGCGATTTTCCACGGGACCTGTGCATTGTCGGAAAGTTGAGGGGGCAGGGGGGCGTCTGGTGGCCCTGCGACATTTCACGCAACATTACGATTACGCGACACTACAGCCGACGTTACTTAACGGAGTATCGTATCGCCGTCGCGATCGCCGCCGGCGAGACGTGCACTCCTGCGCAGCGAGAGAGGGACTATATTTAAAGGCGGGTTCTCTCTCGCGAAGAAGAAGATATATAGTTCGGCCTCTCCGGTCGATCTATTATTAATTACACCTCGCGACGTGAGATACGCCGAATTTCTGGCGCGAATCGAGATAGGCGGAGAAAAATGACGGCGCGACGCTTCCGGCGTTCCCGATCCGTCCGTTCGGAATGTAGCATCCTCCCGGGATGAACAGGACATCCGTGACGTTCTGGAAATTTAAAGACCCTCCTCTGAAGAACGTCGCATCGCCCGATCACATCGAACTCGCGATTCATCAGCGCCGCGTGTTTCCGCGAGATCCATATATTTTCACATTTGACGTTTGAACATTTGAAGCGCGTCCGTACTTGTGTATTCTGAAAAAGTCAGGATATTTTCGCCGACGACTTCGTCGTCGGTTATTATTCCTCCGTCGCTCCGTTTGAGAAATTTAGGCGCTCCGACTTCTCCGCCAGATCGACGGGGAGGGGGGAAGCATCCGCTCTCGAGATAGAAAATGTCGGAAAATTCTGATCCGGGCGTTTCGCGCGACGCGGCCACCGTAAAATCTGATACGCCGCGCTGTAAGGAGATAATGCGAGCTGCGTTTGTCCTGTGTGTAACCGGCGCGCCTGTGGCGCGCATATTTGCGTGTGTGTCTGCAGGGAGCGTACACGACTGAAAACAAGCCCGTGTGACCATCGAACCCCAGCTCCGGTATTTTATTTCGCCCCGCGCGAAACGGAAGCACGCTCCTTGCCCGTCGACGCTCCTCGCTCGGCTCGCGCCTCGAAAATTCCGCGCGCCGTAATTACGAAGAGATTAAATCGAAGAGCGCGAATCTCCACGTCGACGATGGCGACGGCGACGGCGACGGCTGCGGTGACGGAATAATCGCGATCGCGCGCGCGCGCGCGCGCGCGCACGGGGGGAGGCTGATTTTATTCGTCGCGCCGATCTTTTAATTCGACCTCGTGGAAGCGGAACGCGCCGCCTCGATCTTCACGAGCGCGTGTCGAGCTCTCGGAAACGAGACTCGGTTAACCGACGTGTGCACAGATACACGCGCGCGCACACGTGAGTGTTCCCAACCATCAGGAATGCAAATCCGACGTGGCGCCGCGGAAAAAGATCTGGAGCGGAGAAAATTGTCCAAAGTGTCGTAAAGGGACGGCCAAACGCGCGAAATCAGGCCGCGAGGAGCGAATCCGCGCGAGTTCGAGTCCCGAGCTTTCGGTCGGATTCTTAAATTACTGTATAACTCTTTAAACACGCGCCTTTCCTCTCTTTTTCTTCGTTTTCTTCTTCTTCTTCTTCTTTTTCTCGAGGAAAGCCACGGCGAATTTCTTGCCCGGGCTCTTTTCATTGTGTCTCAAATTCAAATGCCCCGTTGAGAATCCGCTTGTCAAAAGATGACTGCGAGTATCTCTCACGATACCCGAGTGAAATATTTTTGTTTCTCGTAAAACTCGTCATGTGATTGTGACTTTATCCGACAGTCATTTCCTTTATTTCTTTTTTTTTTCTTTCACATTTTCACCCACCATTTCAAGTCGAGATGAAGGCTGGAGGATTCTTGGTTCTTTGCTCTCCAAGCATGACGTCATTCAGAATTTCTTATCAAACTCAAAGCGCACCGCGGCGGCGCCTTTCTGGCTTCAAACCTAATTCTAAATCAAAATTATCGCAAATCGAAATCTAATTTAAACATAATTCTAAATTTAATTCTTAAGCCAGCTGAGTCTCAGATTTTAATATCAATACCATCGATGGTTAACACTATAACGAATTAATCAACATAATTAACGAATAACAGTCAATCTATCTCTATCAAAATGGTTGAAGAGACAATTCTGGAGGGAAAATACGCACGGGCAAAGATATTTATTTACTCCTCTTAGTTCTCCTCAACGTCCATTAAGAACGCAAAGTGTATCGTTAGATGAATTTGATAATTTGTATAAAAAAATCACAGTCCGGTTATTTTCACCCGTCTGACAATTCTAAATTATTAAAATCAATTTCAAAACCGAAGAGCGCCACAGCGTTTCTCGCATTTTACGACAAATTTTGGATGGCGGCGTCCTTGAGGTTTGAGGGTTGAAGGGACTCGCATCCTTTTACATGACATATTTGAATAAAATATTTTCAAAAGGCGCGTACACATACGCAATATACCCCCTTTGAAATTCCAGATCGATCCATCGAGAGTCCGCGTCGCGTTGTTTTAACCACAATTGCGGCATGCGGCTGTCTTCCCCTTTCTCTCTCTCTCTCTCTCTCTCTCTTTCTCTCTCATTCTCTTTCGTCGGACGGGCTTTACTGAAAAGCGAATTAACAACCCTTTTGTCAGCAGCGCGAAATTTTGTTGCGGTCACGGGGCTGAACCGTGAAAAATTGAAGAGATACGCCGACATGCGTGGCGCTTCGGATCGCGAGATCCCTGGGCGGAAAACCGCGCGGCCGACCCGCTGCGGAATCGCGACGCGAGGTCGTGTCGCGTCGGATAATCTGGAGTTCGCATCGCGACGCGATTCGTACGATTCGGATACAAATTGCTCGATAGTCTCAAGGAGTCGAATGGCCGATAAGAGGGAGGTCGAGATCCAAATGTTTCATTAATAAATAATCATCCCATTACACGGTGTCTGTGTACTCTGAAACGAGATTCACCTCTCGCTCGAATTTTACACGTCAATTCGTCACGACGAATTCGTGTGACGAGAGAGGGAACAAAAGAGAAAAGGGAAAAGAAAACATGACAAATGAAAGCGGCGAGCCTGTGACAATAATGGAGAATTATCGATGGATTACGAACGTTCTCTTTGGACGAGCGAGATTATTCGTCTCTTTTACACGACCTACGCATCGGGTTGGTTGGTTGGTGGTTCGGGGGGAGGGGGGGAGGGAAAACATTTCGCTCCTAAGCGAACACGCGCGCGCGCGCACATATATATACACATACACACACGCGCGCGCACACACACACACACACACACACGCACACACACGTACGTACGCACACGTAAATCGCGACAAATGCTTCCTATTCGTAGCAACTAATTTGGCTCGGCATTGTGCATTCTCGACCGGTCGTCGGCGCATTGAATATTTTCACCGGCAAACTGTCCGTCGTTTCCAACGCGACACGTTGACGTCACCGGAATAGAATAGAATAATTCGCGCCGGTAAACTGCGCGCAGTTTTTTTTTCTCTTTTTCCTTCTCTCTCCTTTTTTGTCGCTTTTATCATTTCATTATCATCCCCCGCGTGTGCACGCGCGCGCGCGTGCGGTTCTTTATCGTTTGTGAAAACCGCTTCGCTCGAGAACACGTCGCTGCGGTATTTTAATAAATATACAGCGGCGGTGCGCGCACGAACGGTGCTGTATGTATCGATTGTGTTTAACACGCGCGCGTTCTGAACGAGAGCTTCATTGGATCGAATAATTTCTTCCCCCGCCCTCCCCCCACGTCTGCACCTCCTCCTGCTCGCGCTCGTCTGCCGGTAAATAGATAGCGCTCGTAACTCCGCCGGCATCCGGCGAGGCGTGCATTTTACAAATTGCGTTCCTCTCGCTGCACGATATATCGAATTAACCGTAAATTCTGATTTGAGATTAATCGATTAGTCGTCGCATTTGACCGACGCTGTCGACGCGCGCCTGAGTGCTCGCGCCGCCACCCATCGAGGGGGAAAGAGAGATATAGATAGACAGGTAGATAGGTAGATAGATAGATAGATAGATAGATAGATAGATAGATAGATAGATAGATGGATAGATAGAGAGGGGGAGAAGAGGAGAGACACGAGCGAGTCGCGGATAGTATCGGACTGGATTGTTCTCCCCTTCCCCCCTTCCTGGTTGCGCGCGTTGCACTGGACCTGATGGATTAGGCGCAATAATCTCAGGTTTACGCAATCGAATCGATTTCTCGGAGCACTCGGGGCGCTCGGAGAACGACGCGGTGGTCGGAGAATGGCGAAACTTTCGAAGCGCGGAGAGGGTAGGTCGGTTCGTCGGTAAAAAGTCATGCCGATGGGCACGATACGTCTGTACCGCGGCGAAGACGCGAGGAAATTGGCGAGTCATTGAGACATCGATCAGTACTGGGCATCAACCGATGGAAAGTCGTAATCGGCGAAAATAATCGGCGAAAGGGTAATCAGAGTTAATCGATCTGCCTGTGTTTAATCGTGAATAATATAATCGAAGTTGGTGAAATTATTTAACAATTAGTATATCATTATATAATTAATAATATAATTATACACACACAATCTCATGCGTAATAAATAACAATGGATGAAACCAAAGTGATTGATTAACATAATCGTTGTGTGTAATCACGTGTGGCTTACCCGATTATGTTAATCTCGATTACTTCAGTCGAGTAAACCTTGTTCATCGATCGACGTCGACATCGCGACTCGACTCTTCGCGGTGTCGGATAACGCCGACAATTTTTCGCGGGGACAAGGGGGACGAGCAAGACTCGTCGCGATGTTAAATTAGCGTCCCGGACTCGCCGATTTGTACAGGTGCATAATAATTGGTGAGAACTTTTTTACGCCGCGAGCCGTGATTTACGGCGATACCGGGAATAATACTCGCGCTACGACGATCTACGACGGCATAATTTAGCGAGCGGTGACGGTGGGGGTTGCGGGCCTGGGGAGGGGGGGGGGGAGCGGGCGGGGAATGGGCGAAGAGAGCAGAGAGTGTTTGATTTATCGCGTGCGGAATCTGGGCGCAGGCGGTGGGAGCTTCATGTGCAGCGTAAACTAATCCCGAAAGTTCGGCCGAAGAAACTGCCTGATTGATCGCCGAAGGGGCAACAATTAACGGGACACGGGACGCTCTATGCGGATCGCCTTAAATCAATCGGTCCGCGGGCTCGCAGTTATTTTTTTCTCGCGTGCTCCCGCCGCTTTTCTGTCCTCGGTGCTTCCTGCCGGAAATTAACGAGGGGACGGTAACGAATCGCTGTCTTCCTTCTGCCACGTGCGATCTCCAAGTACGCGCCGGAGCGCGATTAATCTCTCTCGCCACCGAATCGATTTTTATCCAGGTAGTGTGTAGGTATCTATCTGTATGTGTGCGCGCGTGTGAGGGAGATTAATTTACATCTAAATAGTTTTTGAGATATGAATTATTGAAAAAAGGTAGGAAAATTCTCATATGGACTCATATGGGATTTCAAGCTGCAAATAAATACAAATAAATGAAAACGTGAATGTCGCACAGTATCCTGGATAATAAAATTGGCCTCGATATTTTCTATTCGAGCATTAACTACACTAATATCTCTTCACAGAAATATTTGGAAAATTAAAATTTAATATCTCTGTAAGATTTGTTTGGCGAACGTTGAAATCTTCCGAGCAAACATTGTTGAAATTTTCATGAAATTTCCTTTGGCGGAGACTTAGTGTCGGATCGCTTTCGACAATTTTCGACAACAGGATTCGCCTTATATTTGTATATTCATATCCTTTTACTCACGTATTTTATTCATGACCACACACGCGCGCACCGGTGAATACACAAAATTGCTCCTAAATAACAACGCTTGCTAAAAGGGGAACGCAAATATGGGACAAGGAGTGTCGCCAGCGGATGCGCAAGTGGCGGCGCGGCATAGTTTTGAAGATGAAACAATGAGAACTAGCGACACGGTCAGCTGCGAGCGCACTGGGAGTGGACTCGCTCGTCCATGATCAATTATTGTCGTTTAGAAGCTACGCCTTGCAAAACTCATCTAACGAGAGACGCGTGAAGTAGAGGAGAGAAAAAGAGAGAGAGAGAGACAGAAAGAAACGACAAGCACGCGTGGAATTTTCAATGCGAACAAGAAGGAAAGAAAAAAAAAAATGAAATAAGGACGAGGCGGAGAGGAATGAGAAACCGACAATTTCCTGGATAAAGATCTGATTAATGCGCGTCGCGTTTAATTGGCGTGACGACCGACTGGAGCACTATTCATAAGCGGAACAACAATGCGCTCTTGCTCTTGTGTAGGTCGAAGTAAAGAAGAGAGAGAGAGAGAGAGAGAGAGAGAGATATGTAATAAACCATCGAAGTTCTCCTTCGAGAAAACGCAACAATAGATTTGTCAAGGTGACAAAGAACACGCGGGAGATATGATTAACCGTAGTAGCGTGCGTCAAGATTAAGATTAAGTTAATTAACTTGCTCTCGAGAGTTGGAATAAGAAGAAATATCGGCGACTCCGGAAGTTGTTCGAAGTATTCCCGGAAGTATTCCCTCTGGATTCTCATCTTCCTCGTAAGATTTCGCGCGCTCTGAGTAAAACGAAGATCGGGTTCCCGCGAATCCACCCCTCCCTCTCTCTTTCTCTTTCGCAATTTCCCGCATTTATACATGTATATGTAATCTCGCGAATTTTCTTCGCCAGCTACGCTGACGAGAGAATTGAAAATCGGACTTTTGCGAGGCACTAGGCGACCGATCGTTCCCGCCGCGGATTTCGCCGCATTCTTCGCGATTCTCTTTGCGGATTGGTTTGGCCTCGCCTCGCCTGCTCCGCCTTGCAACACGCGGATATTTATTTCGCGATCTAATCGCATAATCGCCGCGGAGAGGAACAAAAAGGGTAGGGGCGACTCGCATTCCATTCTCGGCGCGATCGCCGGCTTCACTACCGATATTTGAGTTCACCGAGTCCCGATACTTCGCGGCTCGGTCAAGTTAGTCCGGAGGAAACTGTCGATAACTTTCCTCCGCAGATGAAGTGACTTCCTTGCTTTGCTCCGATAGTTTTACATTTGAATGATGCAAGTCAAAGTACGTATGAGAAGTGCAAGCGCGTATTGGAACTCGGAGAGTTCCGAGCAACATAAATAAATGCTCGCCACCCTCCCGCGTTCTTCTTTATCTCGAGCGAGCGAGAAAGGCTAGGTGGTCTAAATTGACAGTCCGATCACTTCAAAGACCATGGGAGCGCTTGTCATCTGCGATTTTGTGGAAGATACTGAGGCGATTCCAAATTGCGCATGTCGGTGCATATCGACGTGGCCATTGAGAGAAAATTGGTCTCGTCCAAATTAATGATTTTCGTAGACCGTATTTTCTGGTCTTAATCAAGAAGTAATAATAACGATGTGTGTATAAAATTATTGTCACTGTAATGGCACTTGTTGGAAAAATGACCCCAATTATAATCACACTTCACCGCGAACATCGAACAAGGATCAGATGAAAATTCGGTGATGAGAAATGGTATCTTCGTTACCGAGACCGAATTAGTCTGCATATTAAACGCGTTATTCATACTTGGATATTGCATTTGCATTTCAAGATTTTACATTTGTCCTAAGTTCGTCTTCGGTATTCTATAATTAATTAAACAATTCGCACATCATTTGCTGCTGAACTTTAGTCAACATTAAATATATAGGATCTGATGAATTATGAACTATAATAGCGACTGGTGATCTCAATTCGGTCTTCAGAAAATCTTTTTCTCTAAAAACCGATTTTTTTTTCTTAATCGATCTTTTCCTGCTCGTTTCTTGCACAAACTGATTCTTCTTAACAGAGAGAGCCGAGTTCCGATCTGTTGATACATTTATTCGTCAATGTGGTTTCGTTAAATGAAAAATTCAACCGGGGTCTGCGTTTGAAAGAATCGATTTGTACCAGAATTGCACAGAAAAGAATCAATGTTTGAAGAGAAAGTTCGCTTTTCTGGAAATCGAATCGAAGTCGCCCCGTCGCTATTATAAACATCGTCCTAAAACTCGGCTGAGAGTGCATTTGGGGAGCACATGATATCAACGCTAATGAGCCATTCTATCTTTGTTGCTCATTAGATGTACAACAAGGATAATGACCCACTAACACTGGTCAACGCTAATATACAGCGCCTCAGAAGCGCCTGATATAACTGAAAACAATTGACTGATCAGAAACTTCCTGCGAGAATCTGTCTGTCTTTACAAACGAGTTTTCCATCTCTATTATTCCCAGGCGAACGGAAAGTTCAATTGCACAAACGAAACTGTTTTTCTCGTTTTAGTTACAGTCACAAGCGCTAAACATTTTCGCTCAACGCGCGATCATTATTGGCAGCTTTCGCGCAATGAACAGGAAACGCGGCGCTTGGACGAGTTGCAACGTGCAGTATGATGTTTGTCTGGTGTGTATCGATGCATATCGCGACGCGTGTTTCCCATATCGATTTTCGTCTAGTCACCATTTCCTGCTTCGTCATATCGCGTAACGAGAACTAATTCGAAGTTAACTCGCCGCTGTCAGGCTTGTATTTCGAGAAACGTATAATGGCGCCTAATAAATAGAGAATCCACCGAGCGGAAGAATCGAAGCGCCGTCTTGGTTTCAAAATAAGAATAGTTATAATTATATATATAATTGTAGTATATAATTACATATAGTTATATATGTTACAATTTATATATTTTAACATATTTATATAATTTATAATATACACACATATATATATATATATAAAATTATATTATTATACTTATGTTTGTAATTATAACTATAATTATAATTACACGAGCTCGGTTCGGCTCAGCTCGGTTCGGCTCGGCTCGGCTCGGCTGAACGCACGCGACTCGACTCCGTAATTATGTTCGCCCGCGCGGCAGTTGCGAGCCGTCGTACTTTTATTCAACGGGCGGCGGTGTTTCTTAACTTTATTAATTGCCGCAACCTCATTGCGGCAATTTGATGCTCCGCACCGGAGATCATTATAAGTTGTGCGGCGAGGTCGCCCGGCCCTGGGCGATCCGCCCGGAGATGACGCGCGCGATCACCTGCGCGTCTGCGGCGCACCGCAACGCGTGGGCGTGCGCAACGTACGCGCAGCGCACGGAGCGGCACGCGCGACTGTGCATTGCCGCAGCAATTACTTAAGACCCGTCTCGACGTAAGACGGTCGTGTAACTTGCTCGGCGAAACTTTACGCTTACTCTCTTAGTCTCATCCATTAGTAGGCAGCTCCGTACGACGACGTCGACGGCGACGCGGTAAGCAGTTACGTGCTTCGCTTCGGTATTGTACGCGCGTTTGGCGGCTTTTTATCAGTGTCGTATCGCTAAGTCGCTCGATGATAAGGTGACTCGGTGTGCCATTAATTACGTCGCAAGCAACGAAAATTGACGAAACGTTGCGCGTCCGCGCGCGAATATGTCGTCTCGGTGTCAAGCAGTGCTTTCTCTATCACTTCAATCGCAGGGACGAGTGTTTATTTTACGGAAGAAAAATTGTTGCCAATTATTTTGACGCGACGTGTCTTATCGGAGGGAGCATTTTTTCTCATGCGGGTAAACAAGAGAATTATTCGGTGAGCGTTGCCTGCCGAAAGAATATATCGAAATTTAAACAACGAGACAGTTTCTTGAAGAGTCGTGATATTGAAATTCGAGTGCCGAGACAATCTCACGGAATACCATTTTAGCAAAATATCGAGTTATGAGGCTGGTTATTATTAGTGTCTGGTGGCGGTTCATTTGATTATAACAAGAGCGTACCTAAATGAGTCGATATTAATATATCTGTGGAAGTATAGCTCTCAGATTAATAAATCCTCCTCGACACACTTGAATATTTAAGTATTCGCGGATTCTGACTTCATCGTGTTTCGTGAAATTATATTCTAGTTGCCGAGATTTCGGTCCTCCGAAACGATGCGTTCTCATGAAATATTAGACGAGTGCAAAAGTTCTGACGAGTTTCTCGAAAATATAGTGATTTTGATCCAGTGTTAACAATGGCGACTACTCGGTAGAGTGAATAAATCGTTTTCAATAAAGTCACCTGGGGGACACCCAGCGTCACTAAATCTCTCAAAATTTTTACACTCACCCAACATTTAATTTCGGCTGATCGTTTAAAGCGATACATCGTCATCCGACTTGTCGCGAAACTCGGGCCGATTAATTCAGCCGCGGGGATTAACGAATCGACGGTCGCGCGCGCGCGCGCGCGCACGCAAAAGCACCGCTGCGCACGCCTCGTGACGAACATTTCGCGCGCTCCCGGCGCGAGAAACGAGCGAGTTACCAGCAATTTGTATCAACTCGAGAACGCTCGATTAGTAATTACCCGGCGTGCTAATGCGCGCTCGAAAACGCGCCTCGCTAACGAAAGCTGCGTCGCTCGTCTTTCCCGCTGCATTGTTCACGATGACGGCATTCAGCTGCAGCGGCAGCGGCAACACAAACGGGAAACACGGAAAGTCGATTTGCATTCTCCGACGAAAGCGAAACAATATCGCATTAATTCAGCTACACCGGCGCTAACGACCAGTAATAGTAGTAGCCGGAAAGAACGATCGATATCGGCTAAGCGGGGGGGAGAGAAGGTATCTCTCTTCGTGAATCACTTTAAGGGAGACCTTCGGGGGCTTTTCGCGCCAATTAATTGGGATCGCCCGCTCGTAAATTGCCGAATTAATCGCGAAATTAAAAAGGAAGACGGGCGCGACGACGGGTGGCCGCCCGCGGGGTGGCTGGGTGCGGCGGCGGGGGGGGGGGGGATTGAGCACGGGGAAAATGCGACTTCTTACGGTCTCAGGCTCTCGCATTGATTCTGCAATTAGCCAGCCATCGACTCGTCTGCGCTCAGGAGGGCAGGAGTCAAATCGAGAAAGTCGATTACCTCGTCTCCTCCGAGTCATCTGGACGGCACGTCTGTCTCCCTTCCCCTACTTCTTCTACACGACCGTTTTTCTTTCTCCTCTGTGTTCGTCTGTCTCTCTTTCCTCTTCGAACCCACCACCAATTAGGTTAATTAACTCAATTATCGTTCTCTTTCTCTACCGTTTCAGGTGCGCACCTTGTTCGTGAGTGGTTTGCCGATGGACGCTAAGCCGAGGGAGCTCTATCTGCTCTTCAGAGCGTACGAGGTGAGTCTTGAGAAACATAGACAGGCAGAGATAGAGAGAAAGAGAGGGAGGGGGAGAGTGAGAGAGAGAGAGAGAGAGAGAGAGAGACAGAGAGGTAGATGGATAGATGGGAAATTTACTCACTCTCTGTCTCTATCTTTGTCCGTGTGCTTGCTATTTTATTCATGTACAGTCGCGAGATCAAAGGGTCCGCGGATGTTTCGAGATTTGAGAAGCCGACGCTGCAAAATATTCCGGACAGCGGCGACGACGTGGAGACCCGGTCGTGCTGCTCGCGGATGTAAACGACGCGATGTATTGAAGGCACTGAGGAGGGACCGAAATTCCTCGGCGCGTTAATATTCCATCGCGGGCATAATCGTAGAAACTGGGGCACCGCGTCGTAAGCGGAGTTTAAGGATCAAAGAATTCGCGGAATTGAAAAACACAGAATACATGAATTACCAATTTCGGGATACACGGAGGCTCCCTCAATAATTCAGCGCCCCGGCGTTTTATACGTTCCATAAACGCGTTAAGATCCGTACGTGCGTGGATTTTTTACGTGCACTCTAGATATTAGAGAGGGCGCGTTGCTCTCGCGGTTAATTTCATCGCTTGATCCCCCAGGTTCGGCGGAGAAATCATTAACAATTAGTTACATTCTACAAAGCGGTTCGCAGAAACTCAAATCAATAAGCTGGTGAAAATAATATCTCTAACAAGTGGTCTGAGAAATCGAAACAATATTGTCTAAGTCGAACTCGAAATTCTCGAGTATATCGGAGGATAAACACATACACACACGCACACATCGAGAGAGTATCCCGATCGATAGTACACACACTTACTCAGCTTTCCCTCGCGGAAAAACCTAAATTGAAATAATAATCCGATAAAAGGAAAAAACATGACCTGCAATAAGTGACTTAATAAATCAAGATAATAGCCTAAATTACAGCCTCGAATATAACGGACGATAAAAACATGCACGTACACACACACATACACACACACACACACACACACACACACACACACGTATATGCGGGTATTTCGATTGAAGCAATCGCTGTTCTCTCATTCAGGTTTTTCTCGCGGAAATGCATAGCTCGAGGAGTGGGTCTCTCTCTCTCTCTCTCTCTCTCCCTCTCTCCTTCTACCTCTCTCTTTCACCGCATCAATTACCCCCATCTACCACCGGCCTGGCTCTTCGCTGTCGTGCTTAATTCGCTGTTGAGGTTCAATAAGCTCATCTACATTCTATGGTTCTCGCGCAGCACCACTCGGCGAAACACACACCGACCGACCGGTCGAGCTATAACTGAACGTTCGAACTGTATTCACAGGGGGAATATTCCCCTTATGAATCATGCTCTCGTCTACGGCGATCTCCCGCCGTGAGCGGGAGAGAGAGAGAGGGAGAGGGGGGAGCGGTGCTCCTCTATAACGTCATATTTGCCCGGCTCGCGATCCTAGGTTAGTTTGTCTACGGGGTTAATTATGTCGGTGCCAATTACGAGCTTGCACTTCCGAGCTCCGACACCGGCCAGACGAAAAATCAATAGCAATGGCATTTCGAGGCTCGTCCTCGGCGTCCTGGCATCACGCACGTGCTCTTTTTATCTTTGAGCTTTGTATAATCAGCGGAGAGAATGCTCCGCTTTAACCTTCTTTTTTCCTCGATGAGTCTCGAAATGCATTCGCATCCGATACGACGGGGAACGTATTGTAGTGAAAACTCCAGCGGAATGTTTGTATTCTTAGACCGCATACGAATATCGATTGAAATCACTACATATCATTTGTTCAAAAATGTTTAAAAAATGTTACGCATGTTTGATTTTCTACTACAGAATATTGTAATTATTCGAACGTTTCGTTTCCTCCGTTTGTTTATTATTTCTATAGTAATTCATGCTACGATATCGGTGCAGCCTTGCCTAAAAGAAATATTGTAAAGAATATATATATATATATTTATAATTTTTACTGGAATATCTTCCACGCGTGGGAGGATTTGTATTTTTAGTAATTTTTGAAAATTTTTCTCTGTCAACTTGATTTGATTCTCTCTGTTAGATGTTGTACGCGCTTCTCGAGGTTCGTCGAGTTGCGAAAATGTTGCGGACTTTCTTTCGCTCTCTGTATCTCGGCGAGATTAGGGGTGGGCACAGTTTTTGTAGACAGAGATGCACCTCAAAGAGATACATTTTGTCTGTGCGAATTCTGTTGAATTCGGACATGAACGAATTTCACCGAATCAACCCTAATATCTGTGTCATACACACACGCACACACACACATACATACATACACGTAAGCACGCGCGCTCGCGTATACACGACATACATTTTTATATGTCAATATTTGAAATTTTATTTTCCACCGTATATAAATACAAACAAATCCTGTTCGATCCTAGTGTCTAAATTAAGTTAACCTTGCCCACTGATATCCGTACGATTTGCCGTGATTCCGCCTCGTCGATCGAGGTGATTCGATCAACGGAGAATCCGGTGAAATTTTCCGGAAGAAAGACCGCGGTTAGCTCAAGAAAGCGAAGGAGGGAGAGAGGGAAAGAAAAAAGGGAGGAGAGGAAAGAGAGAGAGAGAGGGAGGGGGAGAGAGAGAGAGAGAGAGAGCTAAATACGTTTCGCGCGACTTCAGGACGGAATTCAATCGCGCGATTCGAGCCGACGACGGCGGTGACGGAGATGGCGAGAGAGTAGGGGAAAAAGAAACTACGGTCATTTGTCGCCGCGAAAGGAAGAACGGGTGAAAAAAACGGCGAAATTGTTCTCGCTCCATTTGGAAATCTCCCTCGAAAGTTAAACCCGCGAGCTTCTCTCGAGCGTATCGTTGCTCGACGGCGAAAAAGGCAGCGCTGCTCGGCACGCTCTTTTTCCTTCCCTCCTCCTCCTCCTCCTCCTCTCTCTCTCTCTCTCTCACTCTTGCTAGTTTTTTCTTTTCTTTTTCTTTGCTTTAAACTCGTTGCTCTGTCCTTGTTTTGTATATTCATGAAATCGTCGTGAGCAGGTCGCTCAAAGGGATTAGGATTAGTCGCGTGGGTGTGCTGGGAATTACATTGCCGTCGGCGCCGTGAACGCCGCGAGCGAAATATACATTGGGAAAGAAAGAGAAGGAGAGAGAGAGAGAGAGAGAGAGAGAGAGCAGAGAGAGACGGTCCGAAAAGCGTTCTCCGCTCTTCTTTACGTAACAGCTTCGAGGCACTCTAAATAATGATTTTACGCGGCAAAACGTAATACAGTAATTTTCTGATCGGTTTTCACGGTTTAACGGAGGTGGGACGCGCGTTGAAAGGACTTCGTCCTCTAAACGAGCCTTTTAAACGAGTCCTTTGTGCGTCCCGAAAGGACTCTCTGACGAAACGACGCTGTTATTCCGACTATATAAATAACAATTGAATATATTAACAATAATCGCGGGAGAAAAGGATCGCGAATAAAGCGTGAGTCGAGTAGACGTGCGCGTAGAAAAAATATTAATTAAATATATTAAATATATTAAATTAACGTGACGGCGAGCGAGCGGAACGCGTTTCGATCGAAGGAGCAACATCTTAAGCAATAACTTTTAAATTAATATAATACTTGCGATAAAATTGACTGTGTTGCCCCCATGTGTTTATCTCCCAAGTCGTCGATATAACAATTCTTTCGGGGCATTTTTTGCATTTAGCTTCTATACATCTTTGTGTTATCTTCATTATTTTTCCCTCTCGTGTGTTTCTGTATTTCTTGTCTTATCGTCTTCTACCTCATCTCACCAACTTTGAGGATGATGTGATCGATCGTTTTGTATGTTATATTAAAAAGAGGGTGTACTTGAGAAAATCATCCACACGTCCTCTATTGCCATAAATTTTGGTGAAGATACTTCATTAAATTTATGCATTAAATTTATAGCAACTGGACGTGGGCGGTTTTCGAAAGTTTGTCCCAAAGGAATATTTCCCGCAAAAACAGACACATATAGCGTCTGAGGATAACTTAACGCTCGCTTAACGTGTAACTTAGCTCAAAATGAGCAAAAAATTCTTTTACCATTTTGCGGACAACCGCATGAAATTTCGAATTATTAATCAAAGAAATGGATTATTACGAAACGCTAGAGGATTTTCTTATTCAGCTTCGCCTAATTTGCGACGGCAGACGTTGCCAGCACAGTTCATTAGTCACATCGCGCAAGTTCACGCACCTCCCTTAATCAATGATTTTACATAGTTGTTTGCGCAAGATGACGTACGAGAGTTTTTCCTTGACGCGAATATTATGTATATGTGTGTGTGTCGTCATCAGACACCCTATATATTATATTACATTACATTCGGGACGACGGGCGAAGCTCTAAAATCGGGTCACGATGCGGCCCGCGTCGCGTCGCGTACGCGGAAACGCGGCCGATTTTCCGCGACGCATCGCGACGGCGGATCAGTGTGGGCGGCGGTGTGATGTACACCGGCGAGACGGTGGTCTCTCGCGCATGGAGGCTTCTCGCGGCGGTCTTTCTGTGCATCAAAAGCGACGGAGAAAGAGAGAAAGGAGAACACGCGCGCGGCTTCTTGGCATCAGCACGCCAACGCGAGCTGGCGAAATATCGCGGGACAATAAACCTTGAGAGAGAGGCGCGGGTGCGCGTTATTTTCGCCTGCAAATCACCTCGCTCACGCTCACGCTCACGCTCGTTACGAATCGCAAATCCGTTTATCAATCGTCTTCGGTACATCGTCGTAACGCGGGAAGCACACGTAATGCGTCGCGCGACCCGTTTTCCCGCGCAGATTTACGACGAATTTTCTGCGTACCGGAAGAGCCGCCGACGCGCGACATTTTCGCGCGGATGACCCGCCACCTCTGCTATTCCCGGTGAGCATGAGCTTCGCAATGAGCGCATGCACGCGTGCGTGCGTGCCTGCGTGCGTGCGTGCGTGCGTGCACGCAGGCACGTTTGCGTGACGACGAAAGCTCTCGCTTTATGCATCCTCCGAGGACGGCCGGCTGGCTGGCTGCTTGGCTTTTTAATGGCCGTGATATTTCATAGTTAAGAGGAGTTAATTAATAACGCGGGATCTCTCTCTCTCTCTCTCTCTCTCTCTCTCCGCCTCTTCTCTCTCACGCGCTCGAGCCGAGTGCCAAGAATGTAACCGACCGATGTCGATAACGAGAGGCGCATCGTCGATCTTTCACGCATAGCCTGCTGTATTTCTGTTCATTTTGGACGAACGAAAGTCCCATGTTTGGCAATTACGTAGCGTTAATTGGTCGATAAGGAGCCACTTGCGATCGATCGTCGAGCCGTTGTTCGCCGGAAATGCGAAGAGCACCGGGACTTTCGCGCGGTTTTCTCCCGCATCGTTCGAAACGACGCACGCGCGCGAGAGAGGCCTCCCGGGTTTCTCGATTCCGCCGTGTCTTAATTGACAATGCGCAGGGATCCCGAGCGGGGGCGCTTCGTAGCTCGTGGATCTTGATTAATGACGTGAGATTAAGAAGCGCGCGGCCGCCAAGAATGTTGTAACGGATACCTGAGAAATTCTGCACGCCGAGCCGAGCCGCGCCGATCCTAAGCGTACGCGGTTCTCGGGCGACGTTTCGGACGTTAACTGGCGAAAATCGCTCAGAGCTCGCGATTTATTCTTCCAACGACGTGCGCTTCGTCACCTCTTTCTCCTCAGACCGCTTCGCTTCCTCAGACGAGCGGACGTCCCCTCGCGGACGTTCTCCTTGTACGAGCTTCAAATCCGCGTGCAATATTCGTCGAAGCTGCCAAACGCGCAGGCTCGATTAACTGCCGCCGGGACAGATCGGATCGATCATTACCGCTGAATTTTCACATCGCGGGCATCACGACGGTGAATCACGCGAGACGCGAGCGCGAAGCATTTCGGGGCACGCTCGCGCGTCACTCGAGTTCGAGTAACAAGGGGCGGCGCTCGCCGCGGATAAACGTTCCGAGACTTACGGCGCTCTCTCTAATTGCGGCTTCGCTAATTAGCACTTCCATCGCAATCGCGCGATTATTAACAGTTTGGTACTCCGGTAATGAGCTCCGACGTTACGGCGTCCGCGTGTAACCGAGTGCTCATCTCGCGCGCGCGTTCCACTTGCGTCGCTGTCGTAAAGAGAGAGAGAGAGAGAGAGAGAGAGAGAGAGAGAGAGAGAGAGAGAGAGAGAGAGAGAGAGAGAAAAGAGGAAACCAAGAAAACGTTTCTCCACCGCGAGAGAGAAGTCCTCTATTTCTCTCGCGTTAACGCGAAACGTCGGAGATTCTTGATAGCGCAATAACGAGGCATTACACATTAAGCTCGTGGCGAATTAAAAAGCCTCTTACACGTCTAATAATCGCCTTTTCCACGCGTCAGCGCGGAACCGAGCGAGACCGAGCGGGTGCACACGAAGGAGTGCACATGTGCAAGGCACGTACACAGTACGATATGCGCGTGAAAACGCACAGACACAGGCACACAGAAATACACAAACACGCACACGCACACGCACACACACACACACACACACACACGCACCACACACACGCGCACGCACGCACGCACACGCACACGCACACACACACACACACACACACACACACACACACACACACACACACACACACACACACATATACACACACACTCGCGCGACGGATCGCGTTTGATAATTCAAGCGGTCGTCGGCGAGAAATTCGCGGGTACCTTAGAATTTGTGTCAGATCCTTAATAAAATATCCGAATGTCTTGCTCCACTTCTCGGCTGCTCTCCGCTATTTTTAATGGGCTCCGTAAATTCCGTTGCTAACGGATGCCGTCGCTGCTGCCGACGCCTTTTGGCCAAGTGTTGTATCGCGCGCGCGTGCTATATTTTCCAAACGGTTTTCTCAAAATAAAAAGCTGGATCACATCGTGTATCATCCGTAAGCTCGCCGAGAGCTTACGTTGATTGAACGTGCCGGCGAAGACGAAGACGGAGACGCTTCGCGCGCGCGCGCGCGCGCGCGCGTGCGACTTCTCCGTTACTCCTCGCGAGAAAACGCTTCGCGTTGGAGATCGAGAATAAGCTAAGAATACGAAAGACAAGAGAAATGATGTACGTTCTCGCGCTGTCACTCGATTTACTCCCCCTCCTTCGTATATTATTCTACATACCCGCTTATCCCGTTCCGCGCCTCCGAGCTTTCGTATTCATAAGCGCCCGGATACGCGTATATTTGTATGCATGCTTCTTCAATCGTCACGCGCTCGACGTTCATTCAATTAGCGTCGAATTCTCGACGATATCTCGGAAATATGTAGATAGAGAATCCGGAGCGTCGGATGTGCTGAAACATTTCCAGCCCCGGTCGCTGTCACCGAGTCGACTTGAACCGTACTGTTGCGACACGTGTATGTGTGTCTGCTGCGTGTCTGTGTGTGTGTGCGTGTGTGTGTGTATGTTACATATAACATTTCATAACCCGGTTGCGTAACGGAGGTATTGTGCTCACTGTATGTAACTGTAAGTCGCGCTACGGTCACTCGCTTGCCGTGCCTTTCGCGCGTGCGAGGAGTAATTAAGAGAAAGATTCAAGACGAGCTTTACCTTCCATAACGAACCGCTGCGCGGCCGCAATTTCGCCTCGCTTTGGCGGTTTCCGGCGTTTCCAGACTCTCTCGCGTGTTTAAGACGCTAGGTGACACTCGCCTCTCGCACCTGTTCACATAACGACGATGTGACGACGATCACCTTGCCCGATCAGCGCGACTCGCTGCTGGTATATATGGTAACGATTGAAACGCGTGCGTGCGTGTAAATCGATTTCACGTTCGTTAGAAACTCAATTTCATTTGCGCCCGATAAGAGCCGGCATGACGATGCGACGCGTGAAATATGGACGCACGATGAATGGCGTGATCATTACTCCTGGAGAGGTGTCTGCGCGTTACGTCGCGCCGTCGAGTTCAAGTCGACGATAATTCTAGAATGAACGCACGTCTCTGAATTCCTAACGCTAGGATTTATTCCTGAGATTTGTGTATTATCCTGTTATCCTCCGTAAAGAAGATTTATTTATTTATTTATTTAAGTAGGAAAGCATTATCCTCTTAAACACATATAAATGCGGGGAGAAAGAAAGAGAAGACAAAGTAAGCAGCGGGTGAAAAAGATTTCTCGAGAAAGAGAAAAGAGATGGTAATTATAATAGCAATAGCAAAAAATCTAAAAATGCTCTCGTGATAATAATTATAACGATGACGATAATAAAGTGCTCAAACTATCGGAAAAATGTGTTGTTAACTGTTACTAATTTAGAAACAAATTTTAAAGCCGGTCAATTAAGATCTCCCTGGTTTCCCGAGGGGAAAGGAGGAGAAGAATGAGCAGTCGTTCCTGGATTGCAATTTAGCACTTGGAAATTAAGAGCAAAGTATACATAGCACATCAGATATCGGCCAGTTATCGTCTTCCCGGAGGTGCGCGAACAATTAAGGCCACACAGAGAGAGGGAACCCTCCATCCTACGTGGCGAAATTGCGAGCGGAAAGTTCGTGTAGAATCAGTCAGCATTTTCAATTCGACGATTTATTTTACACGATGGCGGCTGCGATAATAACGTGGAGTTTCTTCTTTTCTGTTGCAGGGGTACGAGGGATCGCTGTTAAAAGTCACGAGTAAAAATGGGAAAACAGCGTCGGTAAGTTGCCAAATTGGCGGGACGTCTCACCGACGAGTTACGATTTTAACGCGCGCGCGCGTTTACTCTTTAACGTTCCATTCGGAAAAGCGCATCGGTGGCTTTTAACGGGTGCGGGGTAAATCCTGCCCTAGATTTCGCGCGAACGCCGATGTGCGGCGAGAGCTCGATGTTGTTTCGGTTGTACGGCGTTTCTTCATGCACTCGACGAGACGAAGGAGAGATAAAATTGGATCTCGGCTTTTCTCCAGCGAATTTCCAGCTGTACGTTTCGAGAAAATTCCGAATCAATTACGTGGGGAGTGGCGAAATACCTTCGCTTTCGCTCTACTCCCCCTCTCCCCCTTCTCCCTCCCTCCTTCTCTCTCTTTCTCTCTCTCTCTCTCTCTCTCTCTCTCTCTCTCTCTCTCAAATGCGAATACTCTCGGGGGAAAAAACGAATGGGAAAAGTTGGTCGGGTTCGACCGCGAGTTTCGATCGAATTCTCGCGCCGCGAGGGATTTCACGTGATTTTGTACGCTTCCGGCTATTCGCGCCTGTCGATTCTTCATCGACCCCGCTTTTGCTGACGGCGAGATCCGTGCGGCACATTGAATATCGATAATGTCTCACATCACTCGTCTCGCGTAAACTTCCCGCAAGCCCGGCGAAACGGTTGTTTCGTGGATCACGAGTTGTCGAAAGTCGGGCTTCCCCCCCGCCCCCTCCAGTCTAGTCGGTCTAATCGTCTCACGGTCGACATCCGAAAATTCTCAAATGCATCATCGCGACGACACATATATCTAACTAGATATTTCCTGTTTATAAAAAAAACGACGAATATCCAGTTACGTCTCGCGCAGTATTGCGCGAAAATAGTTAATAATCTATTTTGATAATTATCACGGTCGACCGCGACGCGTGACACGGATCGCGCATTTAGATACGTGTATATCGGTGTATAACAACGTTTTAAATTAAAATAAAATCTGCACGCGAGATGAATCATTTTACGCATTGGCCGGCTCCGCGGCGAAAGTTAAAACGGCGATTATTAAAATCGTCGCGCGATCATTTTATTGGCAACTCCGGCGTCGCCCTCTCTCTCTCTCTCTCTCTCTCTCTCTCGCGCGCGCGCGCACAAGCGAAAGCTCCTTTTTCTATTTGTTCAAAGCGCGCTCGCGCGTTGATTACACCGAGTCACGAAATCTTAAAAATACCTAATCAGTCGACAGAGAGAAATACATCAAATTTCATCATGCCGCAATGCCATCGCACGCTACTCTCAACCCGGTATAATCCCCCCGAGATAACATTAATTTATGCGGCAGGGCGCTGGGATCGGCGCACGCGAGCGCGCACCGACGCCGTAAAATCCCTAATCCATAAAGCATTAACATTTTCTTTTTTTCTTCTCCCTCCCAACCGTATTCATTTTACTCGCAGGCCTTTATTCGCATCTCGCGCCCGCTCGCGCTACATGGAACGGCTTTCTAAAATAAAACCGCGGCGATCGTATCGACCACGAGAGAATCGCATTTCACCCGAGGAATGTCGAGCAGCGAATGCTCGGAAAGGGAAAAAGGGAAATTAGGATGACGAGTGTGGCGAATGCCCTCGTCTCGAATGCTACTCGAGCCGCGATCCTTTGGAGATTACGCTGAAAAAAAGAGTAAATAGAAAAAAAGGACGACCGGGGGAGTGAAGGGGAATTCTCGGGCGAATTCTGTCGCGATCGAACTGCGATCGCAGTCAAATCGAATAAACATCGAGAGGCGGGTCGGCGGGTCCGACGTGAGAATTCGTGTTGCAACATTTAGCCGCGATGGCGGCAGGTTAATGGAACCGAAACGCTTTTTGTGTGCGCGATGTAGGTATTGCTCTGTTTTTTAACTAGCAGAAGGTTGACTCGATACGAGTAATTCTGCCTGATACGCGAGTGATTTCAAGCTCCGGTTGGGAGGTTAAGCGCGAATCGCTCGGCAAATACGAGCGACAATTTTTGTCGGTCAGTTTTGTTGGGCCAGACCCGCCCGATCGGCCCATTGAACGAAATTTTCGGCTTGTTTTGTGCAAACAACCGATTAACAACAGAGGAGCCGAGAATTTTGCCGAAAGGATAGTTAGTTCACCGCGTGCAGGTCGCGGGAGTCGCGAGTTCGTTTAGCTCGGCTTGTTCTCGCTGAAAGATTCTTTTGTCTTTTATTTCTTCTCACGGTGCACGAGGGACACTTTCTTACGCAGTTGTGAGATTCACTGTTCGGTCATTTTTCGGATCCACGCGTCGTCGCAGGATTCGCGGCGCGGAGGTGAGGTTTTCTCGGATTTCCCTGAGCCGCCAGGCTCTTCCGGTTTTATTTGGATTTCCGCGAGCTGTTACTTCCACCTCACTTTGGAAGTTCGAACTTCGCGTGTATCTCGAAGCGTGCATCTGTCGATCCACAGTTCCACGGATTCTCGAACAGATAGCAATCCTCGCCCCCGAGCCTTCCCCGACATATCAGCTTTCACTTCCGCGGATCCCGAGCCCCGATTTTGCAGGTCGCAAAAATTAAACGTTCCTTTGGTATCAGCGATCGTTAGCAATCTCACCCTCCATCTTTGGCGCGCGGAAGTGCCCAGGCGCGAACGGCGTCCCGTCGTCGCGTAAGAATTCCAGAATCCCAGAATTCCCTCCCGATTACTCGATTCCAGAGAATGTTTTCGCATAAGAATTCCACAAATCCCGAATTCCCTCCCTCCGATTACCTGATTCCAGAAAATGTCTTCGCACTACGGAAGCCTCAGGTATCGGATATCAAACCCGGAATCCGGCGCGGTGTAAAAATGCTCACGAGTCGGATCTAAATCTCAAAACGATTCAGCGGATCGCTCAATCTCGAACATTGAAAGCCCCGTTCCTCCGATATCAGCGATCGCCGCGAAGTCCCAAGCTCCATCTCCCGATCGCCCCGGCATCCGGAAGCGAGCGTTCTCCTCGCTCGGCCGTCGCGTAAGAACGCATCCTCGCAGCCACGCATGCGAGCTTAGCGGTCGTTAATGCAACCGCTGAATATTTCGCGGTGTAACAAAGTTAACAACGTGTTTTCGTTGCCGTGCGCGCGCAGTCTGACCTCGTTCGCTGCAACCAGCGCGGAACGTAAACGACGGCGGCGGCGGCGGCGTAATGGCCGACGGTGATGTAATTGGATATAATACGAGCAGAATGCGAATAAAACGGCTGAAGGAACCCGGGGGCCGGGAGGCAGGCGGTTTCCGTGTGAACGGTGCTTAAGCCTCCTTGGCCACTGGCACGGTTGGGTACGACTGTGCGCGCGAATCGATACCAGGCTCGGCCGGGTCCGACCAATCTTTGCGCTGTTTGTTCTCTTCGGTCATCGCCGCGAACACGACGCGAGGCGCGGCGGCGGCGGAGCGAGGCTTTTCCGAAACAACGCGCGGAGATTTTCAAATGTCATCTCGTCGGGAGCTCTCGCGTCGTCCCACCGGCGCAATCTTCCTCCGCCATCTCTCTCTCTCTCTCTCTCTCTCTCTCTCTCTCTCTCTCTCTCTCTCTCTCTTTCCGCGCGCGAGAGCGCGTTCTACCGCCATCACGGAGTCCGGCACAAAGCCCCTTTGTAACCCGCGATGATGATTTATCAGCGAGCGCGAACGCGAACGCGGTTGCAGCTCTGCGAGTCTCCTACAAACGAGGATTTATCTGCCGCTGATCCAATCGAGAGAGATCGACGCGGCCGTTCTTCCAGCGCGAATTAAACTCGATTTGATTTCGGATTAGCAGAGGTCAAGCCGGCCGCGGCGCGCGAGCGGCAGGGAAAGGAGCGGCATCCTTTTTCCGCGCGCCCGCGCCCGCGTCGGTCCGATTGTCTCGAGGAGATTTCAGGTCGCGCAGCGGAAACCGCGCGCGGTTAATTACTCTGGGCGTGCGATTCGACCGACGACGAACGAAGCGACGGGCGAGCGATATTGCGCGCACTCGCACTCGCTCGCTCGCTCGTTCGTTTGTTCGCTCTTGGACGAATGTCCGTCTGCGAGAGGATTTTGCGTTGTACAATCTCGTTCCTAGGATGCTTGCCGCACATTCCTTCCGATGAGAAGTTAAGAATTCCGCACGCGCATGCTGCGGGATCAGGTGAGAATATTCACGCTGACTGACAGCTGGGTATTTCGATGTTGATTTTTCCTTTTCCATTTCCGCGCGTGCTTTCATTCCGTGCGCAAGTAATTCCGTGCGACTGTAAATTTTTCAGGAAGTCGCTATTTTTTTCGAGCACGGTACTCTCCTTTAATTGAGGTCGTCGCGCGACACGAGCGTAGTAGCTTGTCGACGACGAAGTTAACGAACATGCCGTCTCCCCGCGATCTTACGGTAATCCCATTATATTGCGAGCGTTCTCGTTTTGACGTCGGGAGCTCGTTCGAATGGTCGTACCATTCACATCGATCGCTTCCAATCGCCCCGTCGCGCGTCGGCCTTTGCAACCCGACTTTATTCCATCGCGCCCGGATTGATCGCCGACTTTCCCGTGAGAAGGAAAACGCGCTCTCCCAACAACGACGTTACGTCGAAGTGAGTTTCGTCCTCGCGTCGACGACACATTGTCGTCACGACGTTTCATACACAGGCCGGCATCCAGCCTCAACATTTAGTAGGTCAAGGGTCGCCGAAATTCCTCCATCGCGTATCCCACACATATTCCATAATATCTACATATTCGCGTGCGTCGGCGTCGTGACGTTTGATCATTTCAGAAAATAGCAACGATATCTCGTACATACTGTTTTTACTTCCACGCGTTCCTATGTTTCACGTTACCGACACCATTTTGTGAAACTGAATGTTATCCGAGATGCCGCCGCGACGCTGTTTCTTCTTTATGATCTTTGTAGGATCTGGTGTAGGAATATGTAGAGACAATACTTGGCCTCGATCAAATTTGTCAAACCAAAGAATTCACCAGTTCTCCCCAACAAGAACGTACTCATCACGTCTGGGTCTTTCATACCGGCCGAGTCTGCTTCCCACAGTGACCTCACATCGCAAGATTATGAAATCTCGCGTGTCACATCACGCGACCGTGTGATTTTTCCGCCAGCTTAGTCAGTGCTTCTACAACGACCCGCTTCATTTCTTCGGTTCAGACAAATTTGACTGGCGAATGTAAAATATTCAGTTCATTTTTATTCCTGTCCCACCTGTGAGCAAGAATACATCACTTTATCTCGTATCTTTCGTTTATATATTTCTCCTAAAGCAAATGTATCACCCATCTCAAATGTCAAAATGACAGATTAGCCGAACGATCAACAGCCACGATGTGCACGCACACTCAGAAGCGACGCGATTAGCGCCGATTAGGAAGGTCAGTGTGGCTTAGTGCTCACAGAGAGCAATGTCGCGGGAGGCTTCCTCCGAGCCTAACGTAGCGCGAGCGGCCTCTCTAAACAATTGCGAGACGCGACGCAGTGTCTCCGATGTGGGCGTTATCATAATTCCCAGGCCCTTCGATTACACGCGATTGCGCGGCCGAGCGCGGCGCGCCTTTACCCTGCGCGCCGGGGTTCACGTGCATAATTGCATGCGCATTTGCATGGCCGTGGCTGC
The DNA here is from genome assembly GCF_003227715.2 of Harpegnathos saltator. NCBI lineage: Eukaryota > Metazoa > Arthropoda > Insecta > Hymenoptera > Formicidae > Harpegnathos > Harpegnathos saltator. The sequence goes on from NW_020230699.1 coordinate 136,750, forward strand.
GGCGTATGCGCGACGAGAGTCGCCGTCGCCGTCGTCGCCGTCGCCGTCGACGCGTCGACGCGTCGACGGCGACGGCACAAAGAATGCTGGCGCCCGCAAGAAAAGCCGATACGCGTCGCGGTTCCGTCTACTCGTATATATCGGAGCTCGATATACAACGGAAAAAAATATATATGAGCGGGAGAGGGAGGGGGGAGAGAGAGAGAGAGAGAGAGAGAGAGAGGAAGGAAGAAATCGATCGTGTCCGTTGGGCGCTGCACGCATGACCATTAACCTACATCGCATCACGATACACGTATTGATAAAAAAAGCGCGCTCGCTCGTTCGCGAAACGATGTATTACGGGTTCGGCTCTATTCCGTGTCCCGATAAGGATCCCGGAAATTCTCGCGTAATGCCACGCCAGGAAGTGCGGCCGGCGCTGAGCGTATCTAATTCGCACCGATGGAGACGGATTGGAAACTGCGGGTTGTTCGTCGCGGAGGACTCCAACGCGGATCAGGATCAGATCGCCGCGGGGGACGGCGGGGGATGAGCGCGAGCGCAGCACTGAGAGGAAAAAAATATGGTTAATCTCGTAAAGCTTCATTCGCAGTGATTTTCGGCGTCGACTGTATATAGTCGTCCCCGCGTAGAGGAAAATATTATTCTACCGCTGAGGAAGCGATTTACTTGCCCTCCGCCGAGTAACGGTTATCCTCAACAAAGGATATTTCCTCGGTAATGTACTTGAAAGGATGTACCCATCGCAGATTTCAGAAAAGCTCGTTATCGCGCGAGAGAAGAATTTATGTCCCTTTCAGGGATACTTGTGCTCTGTAGAGGGAAAAAGGCAAGCCGGATTTTTACATCAATTTAATATTCTTCATCGAGGAAGCCTAAAAAGCTCGGAATGTATTTGACATAGATCATTCGTCATAGATTCGCGGACAGATAAATTATAAAGCACTCGAAGGCGGGGGTACTGTTGGCTTGAAGATGCAATATGCATTTCTCTGTGCGTGACAGAAAGGATAATAATGGGCGATATGCGTATGAGGTTATTGCCACCGACGACACGACGGGGCAACGCCCGCTAGAAAAATGGCCCTCCCGACTGCAATTCTTCCCTCGTGCGGTTATAGTTACGGATAGCAAGTGCTTTTTCTCAGTGCGCCGCCGGGCGTCACCGTTGCGACAGTCTCGGCACCGGCTGTTGAAATGTCGCTCGGGTGAAAGTGCGCGTCCGTTTTTCCGCTTGCGCTCTCCCGACTCACCGCCGCGTCGCGACGCGATCAGCTTCTGCGGGGAGGGGGGGGGGAGAGGGATCCTCTGCTCGCGAGGTCTTGTTTATCGGTAACTTAGCGATCGCTCATTAACGGGAGCGGAAAAACTTTTCGTCTCTTTCAATTACACAAGAGTAATGGAGAGAAAGTAGAAGAAGACAGATCAAGGTAAATATTGCTTTTAACGGAGCAACGAGATACAACTTTTATCTTGGCGTATATCGTTAAGATTATCTCCCTAGATAACACGAATGAAATTTCGAGCTGTCGCTCGTTGTTTGTAACGGAGTTACGAACAAAAATCTCTACTCGTTGCTAGCTCGCTTTAATATTATAATTATTATCTCAAATATGTCCAGCTAATCTTTCCGTTTTGCGCAACAACCTTCTTCGCGACACTAATAATTTGACGTTGTTAGATTTTTTGCGGGTGTGATGTAGGAGAGGAACGGAAGAAACGTCTCCCTCGTTTGTATTTTTACGTATTCATTAACCAATTATTATATCACTATATTATAAACGTATGAAGTCAAGTGTCACGATCGTCCGACTCCTTTTATTAATATTTCAATGATAATCTTTTGACGAACGATGAGCGCGGCGGCTAAAATTTGTTGAATATTATTCAGGGTGGTAAAATCTTAACGACACATGTCAAGATGAAGTCTCGTTGCTCCGTTGAAAGCAATATACACCGATGTAAATAAATACGTGTGATATATAAAGCAGTAAGCAACGAGATTCGAGAGTTCCCTCTCGCGCGGAGAGTAGCTTGCGTGAAAATCGTTTCCACAGAATTCAATCCCACATTCGCGTTACACTCTTGAGTCATTAGTCATGTTTTCCCTCCTTTTTATTCCGGTGCCGAGTTAATTCCACCGGCGACCTTAATTCGATAATATGATTATAACTTTGGCCTCAGTGACCGGTGATTAATTCTCGATCGAATACATTCGCGACTACACGTAAGTCAAGAGGGAGTTTCTCAATGTTTCCGATGTTGCTCGCGCGATAATCGGCCTTGGGTATCGCGCGTTTTATCGTTTGGGGGAAAATGGCAGACCTCCCCCCCTCCCCTCTCTCTCTATCTATCTATCTATCTATCTATCTATCTATCTATCTATCTATCTATCTATCTATCTCTCTCTCTCTCTCTCTCTCTCTCTCTCTCTCTCTCTCTCTCTCTCTCTCTCTCTCTCTCTCTCTCTCTCTCTCTCTCTCTCTCTCTTCGACACTGTTTTTTTCGACATTTTTCAAACGAGCTACACGCGAAATTTCGTACTTTACGCGACGGAAACTCTCAATACCCCGTTGGACGTGTCTAAATATACACCGACTTTTTTTTCACGGTGATGCGTATCGCGTGCTCCACGTGTCACAGTCACACACGCGAACACGTGTCATGACAAGGACACACGCGACACGTGCGTCCGCGTGTGGCGCGAAACGTCGCGGGGAGTGGCGCTTGTTTTGCGTTCGTACATTGATTTTTCGTCGGGATATGTTCGTTCGAAGACTCGGGGCTCGCCGAGATCGCGCACGGGCCTGCGTCGGCGATCGGCGGCGCGGCGGAGCGTGGTCCTTTGCCGATACATTGTAAGCGCACTGGCGCCGCCGAGGAATTGCGCGCAACATTGTTGCGGTGGCCCCGGTCCCGTCAAAGGACTCGCCGCTTGTCAATATCTTCATGTAGAAAAATCATAGCAATATGGGGCAAATTGCATTCGAAAGCTTAGATTAGCTTCTCATAAGGGGAAGGCTTGGAGGGGGGATCGGTAATTTCTTTGTTACAGTTCAATTCTTGTGATACAGTGGTGAAAACTTGACCGGCTTCCTTTTAATTCACGTGAAAGTAGAATGTGGAGAGGGTGAAAACGAATGATAGCGCAACTTTTCTCAATCTCGATCCGAATGAATTAAGGGGAAAATTAAGCAATTCCTATTGTAAAAAGTACAATCTGTTTGATTTGGTATTGTTTTTGGATTGTTTTTAACGGAGCAACGGAATATGACTTTAATCTCGATATATGTTGTTAAAATTATTACACTGAATGATATTAAAAAATGTTTGCTGTCGCTCATTGTTTGTTAAATAGTTAACTGAACTGAACTGAAAAGGAGAATGTGACACTTAAACGTAAAATAAAAATTTAGCTGAATATATTCAGTCTGGAATAATAATAATAATAATAATAATAATAATAACGATATCGTTAAATCAAAACAATGTGCGCCAAAATAAAGGCCATATCCCGTTGCTGCATTAAAAGTAATATTTATCTTCACTTCTTATTTGTCTCATACACACAGTTTACGTTTTTATTGCACACTTCGGATATATGAGAGAACTAAAATACTTCTACTAAAAAAATCAATAATTCGTCTAATTATAGTATTTATCAATAATATAATCCGGAGCATTCAATTATTCACCGATAGTGACCCACGACTCTCGGTCAATAGTTGACAATTATAGACTGATCAAGCGACGATTAATTCTGCTGTAGCGTATGATTGTTCTATATGATTCATATCGACTCCAGACAGCAGACAACAGAAATATTTCATTTTAAGAGGAACGTTTTGCGAGACGCGCTAGACCGAGTGTCTTTTACACAGTATTTTAGTTCAGTTCACGAGGCTCTTTCGCGCCCCGATTGCACTTGGCTGGAGAGGAGGATCCAATTTTATTCTTTCGGATGCATGAATATTCGAGGGACAACTCGGGGCCGGAAGTGAGGAGAGCGGGTAACGAATCCGACCCTTAACGATCGGCCATTTTTATCTCGCGCTCGTCGTAGGAATCGACACCGTCGATTGCAGCTGGTGCAATCGCACGATGCATTATGAAGCGCGGGTAAGCTAGCTACGTAGGTAGGCAAGCAGGCAGACTCGCCTTGGCGGAGCGATCGTTAGTGCGGATTGATTCGCGCGTCCTCGCGTCGCGACGCCCAGTGTCCTCGTAGCTCCGTTAATTCCGTATGAAATCGATGGAATCGATGCCGTCTACCGAATAAATCAGCGGATGCGCGCGCTCGCGCAGATAAAAAGGCGAGATGTGTGCCGATAGGCGTGCGAGTGAGCGAAGGAGAGGGCAAATTCGCGTTAATAAGGCCGCGATGCGAAACGGTAATTTCGATTGCACCCGGGCTTGTACTTTTTTTTTCCCGCTCGCAATAATCGTGTCGACGAGGTGGAAGCGAGCCCGCTTCGGATGGTGTATATAATCCGAGACGAAATTCGTGACAGAAATTTATTGGTAATCTGACGAGTGGCTTCGATTGATTTACGCCTAATGAGGGATGCGTTTGTCAAGATTTACGAGTGGATTTGCGCATATCTGTGAGAGTAACTTGGATTATTTAAGAACGTATTAATAGTTGTTGCTTGCAAAACTGCTCGCACTGTGTGATCTCGAATTAATTTCAATTACATCCGAGCGTTTTATTCGAGCTGCGTGTGATATTGTATTTGCACGCACACGCACACACACACACACATACACAATCGCGATTAAACTCATATTTAATATAAAATTCAAATTGAATATCAAGTCTGACCATGTCTCACTTGAGACGAGTTTCACACTCCAGTGGCGATTATCAATACAGGCAATGTCTCGTGGGTGCAATTCTCCGTCTTGAAACTCGTCGCGAATTATAGATCGCAGCCGAGGCGGGCTTCGTTGTAAAAAAAAAAAACCTAATAAATCGTCAAGCATACGCGACGCTTGTGTTAGCCTCACACATTCTTCATCGCGAATAATGCGATAGACGTCGTTCCTCGAACGGGGCAACGCGCACGAACGAGCGCAGAAGAAGCGTCGAGGCAAGTGCAAACTCGTTCGCCCTTCGTCGACGAGACTAACGACGACGACGACGAAGACGGCGACGGCGGCGGCTCTTTCGCGTAACGAGCGGTCGATTAGAGAAACGCGCTAATCACGAGACGCGCGGCGACGAACGAAACGCTCCTTGTTGCTTTTCTTTCTCGTTTCAGCCGGTGGGATTCGTGACTTTTCACACGAGGGCAGGCGCGGAGGCGGCGAAGCAGGACCTGCAGGTAATAGCCCTTTTCTCGCAGGCATCGCTACAATCGCAGGTGGGAGGAAAAGCGAAAAGAGATAAACGGCAAAAGAAACAAAAATGGAAGGTGGTGGATCTTCTCTTCTCGCGCACGGGAGTCGCGGCTGACGCGCGAGAGAGATCGATATATCGACACACATACACACACACACACACACACATATATATATGTCATCATATACAATTTTATATATATATATATATATGTGTATATATATATATATATACATACACAGTGACACACACTCGTACAGATATATATATGCCCGGCAGTTCTTCTGCGTTTTTGTTTCTTTTTTTCCCCTTTATTTTTTCTACAGACTCCACCCAACCTTAGACTCCAGCTGGCACGGGTTAATGCTACCTAGCTCTTACCTCTATTAGTTACTACACCCACGACCTCTCTGTCTACCTATCGAACCTGTTCATTTTTCTCTACCGTAGTTTTTACTCTATCTATCTTTCTCTATCTCTATCTCTCATTCTTTCTCTCTTTCATTGGGACCAAGTGTAGTATTACCTTTTGTCTCTCTACCTGTATACGTACCAAGGCGTATTGTATTAACGCTGCACCGTGTGACATTATCGTTATATATGTATATATATATATATATATATTTACACATATATATATATATATATATACACACACACATATATATATATATATGGTGTTGTTTGCCTTCCGACAAGCGTATCATCTCGTTGCATATACGTATATTTGAGCGCACGCAGAATGTAAACTTCGTCATGTTGCGGTCCGCGCGCGAGTGCTTGCATCGCGCGCGTGTGATGTAATGGAACGTTATTACGTGTGTACCGCGCGGCAAACAAACGCGGGAACGCGCGGAATCCGCACGCGGGTATTACCGACGACCCGCGCGAATGGGCCCTCTTCAAGGGTCCTCGGGAAATAAACTCGAAACGACTGCAAATTTCACAGAGCTTTGCTGCACTTGCGTGCAGTTATCTCAGACTCGAGCTTCTCAGTGCGGATATATTCGCTCGCGTTCCTTCCGTTCGCAACGTAAACTTTGTCCCTTCAGATCGTAAACGCCGCGCGCGCGATCGATACGGGGAAAAGTATCCGGCCGTGCGCGAGACACGAATATATTTATATGTAACGCGTATATATGTATCTGTAAATACATATACCTACGGGGCGATCAACTTCGGCTTAAAAATGGTGCCTTCCCTAGGGCGCGCGCGTCACGCGACCGCGCACGCGTTGTGTGATTTGCTGTGCGTAACTCGCGGTGACGATTATGGCTTTTTGCCGCCGCGGTCGAATTTTCTCTTACGGCCGTTAAAAGTTGGTCACCCCGTGTATAGCTCTACCATACCGTTGCAACTGACCTCACGCAATCTGCAATGTTACATAACCCGTATGGCAACGGTATATAACTACTACGAACGTACCGCGTAGAGAAACATCCTTTTGTCGGATGGACACGTTCGCTGGAAACACCCTAGAACGTACTAACGAGCGACCCACCTTACAAATACACCTACAAGGAAAGAAACGGACACACACACACATACACACACACACACACACATATACTGACACTCACACACTTACACTTGTGCTAATTTCCCTCCCAGCCAGTAATCCCGTATTATTATTACACCTCCGTCACTTTTGTCGCTAGTCATCGGTGGATTCGATCGATCCTTTCGGTTTTATTTCGCGCACGTGCCAAGTACGCGCCGTCACGATCGTCGAGTCGTCGTATTCGGCGTTGCCCATGTGAGACGAGATTTTCATGATTAAACCAACGGTTTTGATGCGGATCTGATGTTTTTTTTCCCTCATGCACGCACGCGTACGCGGCTGAAGGCGATATTCGCTGTTCCGTTTGTTTCAAAAAGCCCATATCGAGTGGATTTCTGCATTTATTCACAAATTGCTTCATCATGGTGCGTATCCTGTGCGATTCGTTCGTTTTTCTGGGAGTTCGGTACATGCGAGTGATTCAATCGGAGTGAGTGATTCATTTTTACATTTGTCAATGCGCATATTAGATGCATTGTCGCGTCTAAATTATTCCGCGGTCATACGTCGCCCGGGCCGGTCGGTTGAAAAAAAAAAGAAAAAAAAAAAAGCAGAGAGAAAAATGCGCGATGTAAGCGAGTTATTTTGACGGAATTTTTTAGCGTGCGAGTATGATTCACGCGATATCGATTAGCGCCGCTATTTTCACGAGCATCAATCTGACTCGCTTGCGCATTGAACTGCTCCGCACCCTCAAAATGGACGAATATCGCGCCGAAACATACGGGAAGAAAATCAATCGCGTGAAATACGGAGAGAACGGAGAGCGATCGGTAACGGGCCTATCGATATTTCCCGTGGGTACTCTCACGACGCGTTAAACAACGCGTTAAACAACGGCATTAAACAACGGCGGAAACAGCATCGATGGTATCGGCGCGCCAGATGCGTCGCGCTGCATTACGCGGAAAAAGCTTTCTGCACGATACATCGCATAAATGTATAAACGACGTAGAGCAGTGCGCGAGCACTTTTATCGCGCCATGAATGTAATATCAACTTCCGTCCGATCCCGGGTGTTTTTATCGAATTCGAAAATTATCTGCGGTAGCGATATCGGTGCTCTGGTCGATTCCTCGAAATCACGATACTTCATTTTCGCCGCAAAATCACCTTCGGCACAGCGACGAAGCCGGCTAGTGACGAAAGAAGAGCTCTCTCCCCCCTCACTGTCTCTTTCATCGCTACTTCTTTTCTCTTCTCTCTCTGTCTCTCTCTCTCTCTCTCTCTCTCTCTCTCTCTCTCTCTCATCTCCGCCCACCACCCCACCGTCCATCCACATGTGCTCCCGATTTACTAATTTAGGGAATCTATTTGCAGCAGGGGGTTAGATTCGATCCTGATATGCCACAAACCATACGTTTGGAATTTGCAAAAAGTAACACAAAGGTTAGCAAACCCAAGCAACCAGCAGCTGCAGCAGCCACCTCGCACCCCGCTCTGATGCACCCTTTAACGGGACGTAAGTATGCACCGCCACTCGTTCACTCGCTGGATACGTCTCACTACTATCTCTCACCCACTGCACCGACTACAAAGTGTCCCACTTCCTGTTGTCACTCGGCTCTCTCTCTTTTTTTTCAAAAGATTTTTTTTCAACATATACATTACCCTCCCCTGCCCCTCACACCCCGGCCCTTTGGAACGACCCGTCTCTCTAGCCCCGTGAACGGCCCTTTTCGCTCCCGCGGCGAGATATCTGAGATCTCGCCGAGGATCGACGTACGACAACCGATCGAAGTACGAAGGACGAGGGCGCTGAGGAGGACGAGGAGGCGAGGGTGAGTTTCACGCGCGGCGATCTGACTCACCCTCGCCGTTCCGAGCGCCCTTCTGCTTGCAAGCCGGCCGGTCTCTATCCCGTCGGGTGTGTCTACGAGAACGGGGCGCTCACGTCGTAATCGCTCGTAATCGCTCGTAGCGACCGGCGGTGCGCGAAGACAATGGCGCGAATGATCGCGCTCGTTACGCTGGGGTATCGACGATAACGACAGCTGTCTGTCGGGCACGGATAATCTCCGATTTCCGTGGCGGACACGAGACCGTGAAACGATCCCGGGCTGTGAAGTCGGCCGGTCGGGCCGCGCTCTTGTTATTTTGTCACGCGCGAACGACGTCGCACGTCGGCTCTTCGCGCGTCGGTCGCATCGTTGCATGTTTTGCTTCGAATCGCGGCGACAAAATTGCGAGCACCTTTTCGTGCGGAAGACCTTTAACAACGACGCGCGCTCGGTAGCCGATAGGAAAATTTGTCTCTCGAGCATCGCGAGAGAAACAAATTCTCTCCCGCCGGATATCGGTCGCGAAATTTGAGGAAATTCGAGGAAAGCGCCGCCCCCCCCTCCCGTGACTTTTACGGCTCACCGACTCGTTCGCGACTGACTCGATTTTTCATTTGCCGTCTTGAACTAACGTGAAAGAAACACGATAACTTTACTGTTCTCGTCGTTATATTTCCGTTGCGCGTAATGTTACAGTTGTGCGAGAAATAATGGTATGCTCTGTCAGACTATCTCGAGCAAGGGAGATCACAATTATATCTTGAGAAAATGTTACACCAATTAAATCCTGAAAAAACACGCATCAAGTTCTTGCGATGTCGTTAATTCGCCGGATAATGCAGGCGAAGTCCTTTTTAAAATTTATCTCGGGGGAGTCTTCTTAGGGTTATTATTTTCCTTTTTTTACTTTTTTATTTCCTTCTCTTCTCTGGTGTTTTGCCGATCAGTGTGTTATTTATACCTCATTGTGTAAGTGTCGCACGTGCGATTTACGATACGACACGTCGAGAAGAACCCACGACGTTTAGATTTGAATAAAAAGCATCGCGCGGCCGTTTGGCCGAGGATCGTGCGCGATTTGAATAACATCGATCTGTTCTTTTTTCTCGGTTCGATCGACGACGAACTGCGCTCCGCGAAAGATCCGTTAACGTTCCGGTAACGCTCGCACGTGGCCTTCCAGCGTACTTCCATCCGTTGTTGGACGATCGTATCTCACATATATATGTACATAATGTGGGCATGCGTTTCTTTCGAGGTTTCCTGGGTAAAAAAGTTTTCCGCGTTATTATCGACGTTAAGGACTGCACAATGTCGATCATCTGTCCGTCATACGTTACGCGCTGCACCGTGCGGACAGACTGTTGTATGGATGAATGGATGGATGGATGGATGGACGGAAGGTGTCATTCGCGCTGAATGTCGAAAAACGATGTATTTTTTAGGTACAAATTGAAATCGAGTCCTTCATTTTATATCGCGCGCTATTTTACGCGCAAACAAATATTCTCGGCAACTCGATAAAAAACAAGAGGAAAAATATCGCCGCTCGCGACAGGATTCCGTTTGCCGAGCTGAGGGAGAGAATTCCGTCGGTAGACGGGACGGGAAGAAACCGCGGGGGGAGGGGGAGGGGAGGCGGATTTTTCTCGCTCGACGATTGACTCGAGCGCGTCAACGGCACCGCGAGATTATTCCGAGCGAGCTCGCGATTAAACGACTTAATGGCGAGTGTATAATAATACACGATCGCGGGACGCGACGAGCGGAAAATAACACACACGCACACACACACACACATACACACATACACCACACAGAGCGCCGGGGAGATGGAAAAGCCGCCAGACTACGTTTTGCACAAGAGACGGGAAGAAGGGTGGTAAAGGAGGAGAAGAAGGAGCAGAAGGATCTCTCGCGCGAAACGCGCGACCGCGAGATATACAGAGTGTGTGGATTTTAAGTGGCCGAACACAAGTCCCTCCACAGATTCAATTCAGGACACCCTGTATACACGCAGACGGATCGATCGCGCGGATAATGTCGCGAAGGAGGCAAATAAAGTCGAATACATCTCGCGCGGAGAGACCCGCAGAGTTCTCGCCCGCGCTCGCGATAAATATGTATTTGTGTCATATCGCGAAAACGGACTCGCTAGGACATACGTAAAGCGCATCAGTTCCCGAAGAAGAGTCGGCAAGCGCGATAAATCTTGTCCCGTCGCACGCGCTGTCTGATTTCTGTATCGGGGTGAGATACAGGCCGCCCGCGTGTCTTTATTTCCATAATGTGTTCCGCGACGCAACGCGCTGCCGCTTTTGTCGACAGTGTCAGTGACGAATGACGCTCCGCGACATCGGGCGGTTATAATGGTCCCTATAATATAATAAGATCCGCGGACGAAGATAGAAAACGAGGTGGATTTGAAAAATGTCACCGCTGGTTTCCGCCGGTTGAACTTCCTCTCTCGCGCCGTTCAAGTTACTCGAGGAAGAGAGAGAGAGAGAGAGAGAGAGAGATGAGGTATTTTTTACATCCATTTTTATATCGTCTGTTATTTATGGATTATATTATATATTCATATGTGGTATAAATATCAATAGTTTCTATATTATACATTATTACGAGCAAAGCGACTCAGCAAAGCGTCCTGAGGAATATATTTTGCTTTTATGCTGGCCGATATATATATTTCGGCCTTATATTTCGGTAGATTGCACTCGAGCAAAGGTATCAATTAGATAGAAGCATATCTTGGGAAATACGCCACGCTGCTAAAAGTCAAATAATTCTTTAAAGTCGTCCTCGAGTTTCTGCAAGACTCCCTCTCCCCCGTGTTTGTCGATACACTTTCGGTCTGCGAGACTCGTTAAAACGATTGCAATTCGCGCAACTGCTACTTTTGCGCGAGACTGAAAACACGTCGGAAAGGGCCAGCGGAATAAATAACGACATAAATAAGTAACGTTACCGATGCAATATTCCGATTACGCGGAACAAAAATGTCCGTTAGCGCGAAAGGAAATAGAAGGAGAGGAGGGCTTCCCGTCGAATTTGTGCTTCATTTTGCACCGAAAACACGAGCGCCAAGCGCCGAGACAAAACGAGAGCCGCGCACGCGCGGGGGTAATAATAGCGCGTATAATTTTTTCAAAGGACCTTGTTATTTGAGGGACGTTTCCCGGAATGGCGAACTCTTAGCGGCGCGACGCGGCGCGGAAAGGCGAATTGACTGTTTAATCGACTAAAAATTGCCGGTACCGACGGTACTATCCGGCCCGGCCTGGAAGCAGCCGTTAATGGCTTTCTTAATATCGCGCAAATAGACCGTATCCGTAGCGGCGGGAAATTTCGCGGAATAATTTCGTTTTAGGTGGTAGCAATTTCGTACGCGATGACCCAATTTCATCGGGCACCGTACACGCCACCACGCCACCACGTCAATAAGACATAATCGAACCGCCTCGATCGTTCTCCTCCTTCGAGAACACGCCTTTCGCGATTAGCGACGGGAAGCCGAGGGAAGATTCCAGTCGGCGATTAGTTGTTTCGTCACGTTCGTTCCGCTGGAAAACGGACGATCGGCTCGTCGGCGGCCGTTCAGAAAATCGCTTGCGACACGATCCCGCCTCGACGAGGTCGCGATCCGACGAACATACGGCCCGAGGCCGCTTCAAAAGTCTTCGGCTCCGGTTTTCAATGGCTGCTGTGGCATCACGTATGCGCGCACGGGTAACACGCCGATGATATCGGACAGTTGCTGAACAACGGCGATTACTCGGCTGCTCGGCTGCTGGTGACTTGTTTCCATTCCAAGCAATAAGGTCAAACGGACTACACTCGGAAACGGAGCCGAGCTTTTCGCGCTCGATCGAGTGTGATCGCCGAACCGCGGGATAAATCTTCAGAATTATATTAGAATGGACGGACCGTGGCGCGTTATGCGCCGAGAGAGGTACGAGGGCGGTCTGAAAAGTTCTCGGCCTAACAATGAAAGAAAAATTTTTTTCGCCGTGAAATATGTTTTATTTTTCAATGTAATCTCCTGAAGCTTCGATACATTTATTCCAACGTCTATCCAATAATTCAATACCATCGTTAAAGTGTGATTCCGGAAGGTTCTTTTCGCTCTGGTGGATTCATGTTTCATCAACAGTTATGAGACGACGCTTGAAATCCATTTTATTTTGCTTAAAACTGTTTTGACGAAAATGTCAAGCCAAACACGCTTGAGAAATACGCACTCGGGTGCGTTTTTGGTCAATCGTTAGCAAATGCGGCACCCCCCCTATCTTGCACGAAGCTTTTTCAACTGGTGCTACTACTCGAATGACTTGACAGATCGAATAAAATTTTACGTGGGTTTGTATCAGGGATGCCACTTTTCGATACAATTATAGTTTGACAGTTTCTAATGCCATGTATGTGTCAGGTCAGGAGAACTTTTCAGACTGCCTGCGCAGATCTCCGCGTCGCCGGCGAATGATCCGGTCGATTCCTCGATTTCGCGCCGCACGGGAGGTCAACGAGGTTCATGATTATGACGACATGCGGCGTTTGTCAAGCGGCAGAGTGTCAATCTCTGCTGCGCCGGTAGACACAACAGCGCACAGTCGCGGACGCGAGACATAAAAGTTATATATAAATGCTTCCGCGCTTGATAGATCTCGGTGTTCGCCCCCGTTGCCACAAACGTTTCCACAAACTCGCGGAGTTATATTCGTCGGAGCCCTCCGCGAGGCCGCCTCGAGGACGACGCTTAGGTCGGCTTAGAATTTATCCGTGGTAATCGTTGCGTCCCGAATCGAATTTCAATGTAAACTGCGGCTCTGGACTAGATTAACATCGCGGCGCGCGCAACATGCCGGTGTACGCGCGCCGCGACCGAAGAATTCGCTGCTCCTTCGCGGAAACAACGACACGAGCAATGAGCTCTCTCGTCGTTGAGCAATTTGAGCGGTTGCCGAGCGGCTGCAAGTAACATAAGGCGCACGAAGTAGCTCACGAGTACGGTAAACAGCGTGAGCAGAAAATTTCGCGGCGCTCTCTCGTAAAATGAGTCGCGCGCCAACCGGATTTATCTCGTAGGGCGAATTTACTCGGCGAGACAAATCCGCTAACTTTCTCGCTGCGACGCGCCATTTCTCGCCACACACACACACACACACGCGCGCGCGCGCGCGCGCGCGACACTTTTGTTCTTCTTCAGAGCGGCTCAATAAGAGCGCGCGCCCTGTGTGTGATGAAAACGTGTTGGATCTTTTATATCGCCAGATCAGTATCTTTCCTGTGAATACCGCCATGTTTTTTTCTGCTTTTTTCTTTTTCGTTTTTCAAACGCAGCGAATCCCGCACTCCGCCGAGCGCAACGCGCAGTACGCAAGAGTTGGCAGGGATTCTGTAACGGCCCCGGTCAGTCAGTCAGTCAGTAGCCATTCACTTGCGCGGAATTCTCGCGTCGATAATAAAATGTGACTCATACGGGAAGTTTCTGCACTTTGATCATGCAAATTCCGCGCGGGGCAAAAATGCGGGCGTGTGCCAGCTCCGAGAGCGGCGGCTCTCAACTTCGTTAGCGTAACGAGTGCGCCTCCTCCCGCGAACGCACCGAAGACTTTTTACGACGACGCGTCGCGCGCGTGTTACGGACCTTTTGCTCTCCTTTGGGATTACTTCGCGCGAACTTATCCGCCTCGCGGGTGTAATCCTCTCGCTCTTGTCTCTCTTGAAGCGGCCTCGCAAGCTCGAACTTTGGAAGGACGGATAATGAGCCGCACTCTTCGATTAATTTCCAGTGCACTTTCGCGAAATTTTAATTGACGCTACGAAAATATAATGATGCTGATAATAATAATAATAATAATAATAATATCTTGATTGCGCGCGCAGGTGTATCCGTTGTTGAAGATCGCGGAACCGCGATAAATAAATGAGCTTCTTCGGCATTCTTGTCGCGAGGAGAATCGATCTCGCACGGGAGATGTTCCGCGGGATTCGTCGTTAAAGTACGACACGACAGAAGTGGGAAATCTTCTTGTACGTTCTTCTTCTCCGTCGCACATCGGCGAGGCCCGAGCGTGCCCGCGCTCGCTCTCGCGATTGAGAGACACTGGTATGTTGCGCGCTCATATCAGGAGTTACGCGACGCTCGCGCGCGAGCTCAATAAAATTTATGATCGTTACCTATAGCGTGCGCCGGTGAATTATTGAGGAGAACAGTCGTAAGGAATAATCAGGTCAAATTGTATCTACGCGACCGCCGTTGGCCGTTAATGTCCGACGTGTTGTTGTTGAATACGTTGGTCTCACGAATGTATCTCTGCGTGTTTTCCTTTGCCGAGGTATCAGGGTGTTGGGGTAATCAAACAGTACGCTTGCAGTACGCACGAATGAATATTTGCAGGTACAAGCCTGCACACGAGTCGCCCTGAGAGAGGCCGGTGAATATGTTAATATCCGCATTTCCAATCATCCGAGACGACCCCGTTTCTTCCCCGGAGGGAAAGAAAGGCCGGTATCTCTCGTAATCGCCCCTTGTTTGCTCTCCATTATTTTACCTATCATTTTCTACGCGCGCCCAATTTTTCTCTATCGAGCAACGTCTCAAAAATTAAATCTCGCCTTCAACTTCTACGATAATACGAAAATATCGTAAGTAATCACGAGAATTAATAAGACGCACTCTCTCGCGCCTTATTAAAGCTTATTTCTCGAGTATAATTTATAGTCCCCGGATTAACGAAGCAATGCTCCTGCAGATTGAATAAATTCAACATTTCGGCCTGACATTTATGACGATTGCAAAGTCGCTAAGGTGCTATAATTGCTATCTATTTATAATCCCGGGGATTAACAAAGCAATGTTACTTGAAATTAATTAAATTCAACATCTCGCCTCTTTGACATTTACAGTGCTCGCAAAACCGTCAGGATATTGCAATATATATATCTGCTTATAAAGTTGCTCATTACTCCCACCCACCGTTGCTTCAGACTCGCGTCTGACTTCGCTCGCAGGGCAGATCGCGATCGACGAAGAAGCGACGAAGGGAGCCGACGAGGTTTGTCGGATTAAGATTCCAAGTGGTGGGTACGCGACGATTGGCTACACCGAGATTCATGATCTACTTAACCGAGTCCTCCACGGAGCGCATTATTTGCGCGCAGCAGGGAATGCTAAGCTCGCGGTTTTTCCGCTGGAAAACCACACGCTCGGTTGGCTTTTCGCACGCTGTGGCGGTTCTCTCGCGGCTCTTGCCCTGCCGTTGTCCTCGTCCTCGGCCTCGACGCCGGCGATGTAAGCGCGGTAAGCCGCTCCTTCTGTGTAACTTGAGCGTTTGCACGAATCTCGCGGCGAGACGCGTCGCGAATTCGACGCGAAAGCGATTCGCTTGCCGTCGAACGGCGACGCGGGGGACGAGTGTCGTTTCCCCCGGAAAATATTTCCATCTCTCGAGGAATAGGAAGGGGGTGGGTGAGAGATTTTTTCGACACGCGCACGTCTCATTCGTCATTCGTTCGTACGACTGCGGCACGTGCGCGGGAATAATTGCCGACGTCGTCCGTAAGTCTGCGGGTTGTCGCGTGATTGGCGACAATAAGCGGCGATGGGGCCGGCGAATCGCGTCTACTTATTCTCGGGGACTTTGCCGACGGTATTATTTCTTATTTATTAGGTCGCTTGTATTCTTTTCTTAAACGTTGAATTAAATATCGCGCGGAGATTCCCCGAGATAATTGAATCACGATGGCAGAAGAAGCTGGCGGAGGAAGAGGAGGGGAGTAATAAAGATGAAGAACGCGAGTCATCGGGGAGGGGGGGGGCTGTAAGTGCATCATTATCGTCACGACATGTATACGGTATTTTCTAGCGTGACCGCATTGTTCGTAAACGATTGCTACCAAGCGATGTAGCTGGGGGGTGATTTTGTCGTCGGACATCGCGTTATCGAGGCTTTCGACACGGTAACGCAGGAAAAATTTCGGAGAAACGCGAAAGCCCCCCCGATCGGGAACAAAGTTCAACGCGCGAGTCGAGTGCACAAAATTCGCCGTTGCGAAATTTAACGCAAACGTGAAGGATCAACCGCTATCTCCCGCAAATCGGCCTCACGATGTTTCCCCGATGTCTCATCGTCGATTTCGCGGCTATATCGGGAAATTAGAGCGCCGGACGGCGCGCAATTTCTCTCCGAATATGTTTAATCGAGGAGGAGAGTTCGCGATCTTGATGGAGCCGAGTAAATTGGAAAAACACGTCGTTACTCAATTTATCGGACTCATCCGGTATTCGTGAAATAAACGAGAAGCGGAGGGCAATAGAAAACGAGCGAGCGAGCGACAGGGGTAAAGGGGGGGAGAGAGAGAGAGAGAGAGAGAGGGAGAGAGAGGAATATAAAAAGAGTCCGGTGAAAGGGCTTCTCGCCCTATCTAGACGGCGCGCGTTTACTCGCGCCGATGTGCTTCGCCATGCGAATCGGAGGTCAGCTTAGAATCAATAAAGTGCACGATCCTGGCATGAAGTAAAATACACGAGCGAACGAACACGCACACACGTAAGGGTTTATGCACCGGTTTCCGTCGGCGGGCGCGACCGCATTTCCGTCGGCAATAAATAGGCGATTCCGCGGCCGAACTTGCCTCGCGGATCTCGCAAGATCCCGCGAAACTCCGCCGGATGGAGCTTTCGCGAAGAGCGCATCGCATTTTCGGCGCGAACGGTTAATTCGGCCTATGGCGACGAATCATTGCGGACATCGTTGCGGTTGTGATTAATTTACACGCGAGCGCGCGCGAGTTATACGCTCTTCAATATTTTGAGAATTAATTTACACACCGAGATTTACGTGTACACACACACACACACACACACAGACACACAGAGGTGGATCTCGTTCAAGTTGGACACGTTGGGATTATAAAACGTTATTTTGATCCGCGCCAACGGTCGTTCTAATTATTTAATGTGCTGTTATTCATCCCGATTGTTTGTTTGTTGCGATCCGCCTCTGATGAACGCGGTTCAAAGGGACTCGGTGCGCCGGAATCGTTTCGATAATACCGATGTTGAGATTAATCCTGTAAATTTATCTGTAATTCTCTCGTAAGTACAATCGTGTAAATCGTCGTGGAAAGGTACACGAAATAAGCGCCCTTTTGATCACAATTGCTCGACGTTAAATCGAGAGGTTAAATCGCGGAGAGATACGCAAAGGAAAAAGGAAAAAAAAAAGCATAGCGAACCGTCGAGTGTGCGCTCGTTCGCGAAACGAGTGTCGGGAAGAGCCTTCCGACGCGGATCTCCCCGACCGATCCGACTTTTCCTCGCACGAGCGCATCGGCGTATACATACGACGACTTTATTAATGCCCGAACGTTTACCAGCTCGAGATATTACTAGATACTTCCGGCCGGATGCATTGCGTTGTTACATACGCATCGTCATCATAAAAAATGTTGATCGTCTCAACTGTCTAATTTTCTCGCTGATTATCGCGTAACACCGGCACGAACGGAAAATGTGTGGCGCGAAAGATGCGGTCGGCGACAACAAGTCGAATGTCGAGTGAAACTGCAGGTTTTCAGCAAGAAGTAATATTTACGGGCAACCTGCAGGATGTCAATCGAGAACAACCGCTGGTAAGGATAAATTTAACGTCGAGTGAGGAAGATTAAGAGGTCGGTGGACAACGACAGGTTAATACAAAATTAAACTCTGAACAAAATTTCTCTGTTTTATATGAAAGTACACGCTCTGACCTTTCTTACTTTACGTTACATTTATTATAAAATATGTAGCTGTTCTTTCAAACGTTTCCCGACAGATTGTCCACGAGTGTTACCGTCTCTTCTTGTTAAAAATACACGCTGGACTTTCGGAGCAACTTATCGACACCGCCCCTGCATCTTCCGCGCCACACATGTTGGACGTGAAGCCATCAAACTGACACACATGGTGACTGGAGTTAACAGCTTTGGAGCACCGTCGCCGGTTTGCCGAACAATCGTGAAGCGCGAATATTTAGAATACAATGTGTATAATTGGCAATTTCCGGTGTCACCGTTTACGGAATGGAAATGCATTTAACGGAGTCCTCTGCACGATCGCGCGCGCGCACGGCGACGGGAAAGTAAGGAGCGCGGGTGGGTGGGCGAAAAAGGATATTATCCAAGGACTCAGGAGCGCGCAGGCGGACGTCTGTCCATCGGCGTTCGGATCTCCGCGGCCGCGGCGGAAAAGTCCGGCGCAGTTAAGTCCGCGCCATTGAGCCGGTAATAAGAGCCGCTGGGAAATGAGGATTACGAGAGTGCGCGCGCGGCGCGTGTGCTGAGAAACCTTTCGGTGACCGCACCGGCGCAGCGCGGCGACGTAAACACACCCGCGAGTTGCACAACGGGACGGAACGAGACGCATGACGAGTGTCGGCGCGGGTGACGTGCGCGAATCGCTCGAGAGACGACGCTCGTTTAACTCCGTCACTGGCTCATAACGTCTAATCACCGAGCTCCCTCTCCGAGTGACTTCGCTTCTCGGCTTCTGAGAAGACCATTTTTTTCTGCCGTCGTGCCGTGCCGTCGGCGATTACGCTGCGATGGCGAGCTATACACCGTGCTATTATGTCCTCCCGCCGGCGGTCGCGAATAATCTCTCCGTCTTTGTCTCTCCGTTACTCTCTCGCGATGCTCGCGAGGCGGAGCGGCAACGCTCGCGCGACGTTGAAACTTTGGGACGCCGGACCGAGCAACAAGTGCAAGTTTATCACTTACTATGAGCGGATTTTTCTCAACGACTGATGGATCAAGCTCGAGCTACTTCGGAGATGAGATGAGACGAGAAGGAGGGGACTGTGACGAGTTAAGCTCGATTTTTTCATGGAACCTTTCCCCCCCTCCCCCGTCTTCGATTCGTGCTGCCTGAAGAATATTTATTTATTTTTTTCTTAACGGAGACAATATTCCTTTGAGGGAAAATATTGGGTGAATGTAAAAGTTTTGATGAGTTCCCCGAAGATGGGTACATCGATTCAGTTTTGTGGCAGCGCTTGTACAAATATACAGATGTATAATACGACGCCGTTGGATAATAGAAAGCAATGGCGGTTATTTGGTAGAATGAATATTTTGCATCACTCTAGTAATTATCGCAGTAGCGTTTCCCACGGAATAAAAGTGGAACACGCACGCACACCGCGTGTCTCATTCGTGCGGAAAACGCAGGAGTAAATCCTTCTCTCCTCGTCATCGCGCCGCGCAGTTAAACATGCACGAGACATTTTGCAGCTCGCGACGTTGCGGCACGGCGATAATTCCGAGCGAGAACCAGCGCCATCGTAACCATTATTTTATCGCGATCCGAGAGTCGTGTTACGTAAATCACGAGACGATCCTTCGTGATCGGCCGCGCGCGCGCGAGTTTCCCGTCGCGAATTCTCCTTCCTTTTAATCACGTCGTGGAACTTTTGAGAAAATCTCCAAGTACCGTAATTAACCGTTTCCGTCTTCGTGCATCTCCGTAACCTCTCGCGCTCCCGCGAGGTTGCCTCGCGGGAGTCGGACATCATCGATCGCGTAATCGCGCGCTGAGCAAAATATCGATCATATGTTCGCGTTGCCTCTCCACCTTCTTCTCCTTCTCCTCTTCCTCTTCCTCCTTCTCATTCTACTCCGCTATCCCCCTCTTTCTCGAGCACGCGCAGGCGTTTGCCGTTCTAATTACGCGCCGCCTAATTACGCTTTGCTTTTTACGGCGGAGGAGGTGTATATGTGTGGGGATGTATGCATACACAAATTTTATATATATATATATATATATATATATATATATTAATCGCACATGCAGCATGATTTCAATCACGGATAGCGCAGAGTGATTGTTCGCGCTTAAGTCTCGCGACGCCAACGACGCCGGAAGTGCAAGGAGAATCGCAACGCAAGAATCGACCTTTCCGGTCGGCGGGAATATCGGAAAGCGCGTTTCACTTCGTGACTAGACTGAACGTATTCCACACGACGACATTCGAGCGACATACCAAGCGACCGTGAATAATATGACCACACACACAGGTGCTGGCAGCCTATTAATAACGAGTGCCATTATAGTTTTTATCTGTGATGAAGAAGATAATTAGGCGGCTTTTTATGTAAAAGACGTACTATGTATGTGTGTGCGTGTGTATCTCTTCGTGTGTAAAAGCGCGGTGGAAAAATTAGCGAGATTATTCATCGAGCGTGCCTTTCGGGCTATTTCGAGAAGAAACAGCGCGGAATTTCGCACATTCATCGAAATACGAGGTGTGTGGCGAAGCGTCTTCTTTTATATTAAGGATGCCCGAATACGTGTGTGAGAGAACCGAATGAAATCGCTCCAAGAAGGATGTTTGCCGCGAAAGAATGAGGTGATCGATATTTTCCAAAATAACGTCCCGCGATATTTTTAATAAATAATCCGGAAGCAACCGCATTTCTCCGGCTCGCGCGCGACTGGAGTTTCTTTCGCTGAGAGAGAAAAGAATGCTAAAATTTTTAAGTTCCTCCTTTGAAACTTTCAGCGACTCAGTTTCGTCGAGAGAGGTGAAATTAAAATAAAACACCGAAGCCGATTCTTATCATCTTGGTCTCGAGATTCGAAAAACTGCTTAAACCTTCAACATAGAATACCTGTACCTGTAAGATTGTTCGGCGAATTCGCAGGTACTTTTATGCAAAAGTCCAAACCGATATTTCCACACAAGTTAAGCTTAAACTTTATTTTGTCCGTTTCTCCCGATGACTCTCCGTCGTCGGAGAAACGACCAGAGAACGCATTGTTGAGTAAAGTTACGCATAACTGCGAAAGTAGCGGTTTTCAGAATTTCTCATCAAAATCCTGACGAACTCACCGAGCAGCCCAATATATTCATTGAATATGTACGTATACTTTATGTTGAAAGTTTAAATATTCGTAAATATTCAAAGACCGAAACAACAAGAACTGTGTCCAGAGCTGTATACCGGCATCCAGTACTTTTACCACAATGCCTGCAACGGCAGTGTCAAAGAGAAAGAGGAGTTTCCCGGGCGTGTGTTCGTCCGCGTATATATATTTGGTATATGTTTTAAAATGAAAATCCAGTAACGGAGTTGCCGACAGCTCTCGCGGCTAGACATCTCGCGAGGAGCGCGGCGCGGCGCGACGCGTGCCCGCGCGTTTAATTACTCCGCCGACGGAACGGCCGACGACTCTATCTAATTCTGTGCTCTATTGCAGACCTAGGGAGCCCGTTCTTCCCCGGTGGTCCTGAGTTGTGGCATCATCCGTTGGCGTACTCTACAGCCGGCGAATTACCGGGCACGCTGCAACATGCGACGCTGGTGCATCCGGCGTTACATCCTCAGGTCCCCGTACGTTCCTATCTTTGACTATCTGCAGACAAAGCTCTGGAGCCGCCGACGAGCGCCCCGATGCACGTTAGTGATACACATGATCGTTTTCATATTCGATTATTATGGTAAAAACACGCGGGAGACTCGCAAGGACTCAAGGAGCCTAGCGAGAGAGTCACCACCACCTTGGCCACCTTGGGTCCTCGACTCCTGCTTGGTTTTCATTAGTTTCTCGGACCATCGCAACTCTTCGAGTCTCTCTCTCTCTCTCTCTCTCTCTCTCTCTCTCTCTCTCTCTCTCTCGATCTATCTATCTATCTATCTATCTATCTATCTATCTATCTATCTATCTATCTATCTATCTATCTATCGATCTCGCGTATGTGTGCAGATCTTTAGATTTGCGAGGCTTCTCGCTGATTTTCGGCTAATTTCAAAGGATCGTCTCGTGAGCCTCTCTATGGTAACTTGAAAGTGTTTATGTGTGTTTTCGTTTCACGCGACTGCCACACACTTTGCACCGTGTATAATTTTCTGCTCCAATTGAATCTTTGTTCTAATAACTGCTCTAATTGAGTTTAATACTGAGCTTGATCTCAATTCTGGGGAACTATTGCGTCTTTAAATCTTCCGGGCGATTGATTCTCCATTTTTAGAGCCGTTCGAGCAAAGTCGCGCACGATTAAGTGAAGACTGAGATTTCGTTGTCTGTCCCGCGCGCGTCTAGTCGCGCGAAAGTCGACGATTCGAGGCGACGAACGTTACACTGAGAGAGGAAATAATTTTTAAAAAGTAATACTTTTCAAAAATGTTCACCTCCACCGGCGGATATTGATAACATATTTGTCAAAGTGCAAATTCTTTTATTTAAATGAAAAATGGAAAATAGAAAATGGAATAAACGGAGAATGGAAAAAACTTGAAGAAAATTGACAAAACTAAAATTGTGCTCGTTTGCAAAATATTTTGTCTCAGTGCAAAAATATGTGCATTAAATAAACACGCTGGTAGGTATCCACCGAATAAACTTTCGCATTTTCTAGATATTTTCTGACGCGCGCGCGTTAAAGCAAAAGTCCGAATATTACGCGTTCGTTCTCCGTTGCTCTATACGAATCGATATGCGCGCGCGACTCGCGCAGTCCTCGCAGAAACTGGCGTGCGCTCGGTCGTCGTGCGGACTTGCGTCACGCGAACTTCGAATCGCCGGTGTTTCGAAACTATTGCGATGCTTCCGAAGTTTGTCGCGACATGGATTAATTACGGAGACCGACGTTAATAAAACCGCGGCTTGCTTTTTCCAGCCGCACGACATCCAGCACAGTCTGACCGTCTCGTTCGCTCCGCATTTTATTTTCACATGAGCCACGAGAGAGGCAGAGAGAGAGAGAGAGAGAGAGAGAGAGAGAGAGAGAGAGAGAGAGATTGAGAGAGAGAGAGAGAGAGAGAGAGAGAGAGAGAAAAGAGCGTTTAAAATTTTGTCGTGGATTTTTCGTGGATTTATCATGATGATATCTATAGTTAAAAGACAGTTACCTCTCGTCATTGTTAATGAAAACGAATGAAGAGCGAGACGTGTCCGTAAATAAATTGATAAGCTGCACATTAGATAATTAGCGGCGGTAATGTAGAAACGCGTGAAGAATTACACCGAGGGATATGTACACGTCTCTCTTTCTCTGTTCCCTTCTGCTTTCTTTCCTCCACTCGAAGAGACGACGACGAGCAAAGACGGCTTGGTTATTTATTACAAAGTTGCATCTCGCGTTTCCGCATCGGGGTTGTTGTAATTCCTTTTTTACTTATGCGCTTCACATCCGGCGCGCGACAAGACAAACGGTGAAGCATTTTGAACGCCGAAGAATCTCGCGGGGATTTTCGCGAGGTTCCCGAGCATTCTCCTAGCGTTTTGCAGCGAAATTCCACAGTCGCTCGGATTCGAGTAATTTTTCACTCGTAATTGAAGAGTGGATCTGACGCACTTCACCGCCGCCACAGGGACGTATTCGCTATGATCGATCGAAACATTCGCTCATACGGATGTCGGAATCCAATCTAAGCTTGAGCGAAACACTCACTCCTGCAATTTCGAACGGCGATATTTCCACTGTAGCTTCGAGTGCAAATACCCGCCACTTTCCCCGCGCGTTTCGAGCGCGATTCCGCCCCGCGAGAGAGACTCAAAGAGTAAACAGACATGTTTTACTTATCGACAGGTACGAGAGGTAAGGCTAACGAGAGAGCGTGCGAACGCGTTTACTCGCTCGAAGAATCGGAAAAGTTTCTGGCTGCGAGTGTACCCTCCAACCCCTTTAAGGTATCGGTGGTACGAACGGGCACCGATTCGCTCGGCACGGCTCTATTGATTTTTAATATCGCATAGGCTTGTGCCAGGTTCACACGGGTACCCGTCACGCGTTATGTAGCAGGGCCATAACTTGGTCGCGAACACCTCACTACCGATTTCGATGAGGATAAATAGCGGCGGCAGCGGCGCGACGCTGTGGTCACGAACGCGAACGCCGATACAATCTGTGTAGCCGCATCGATCCCGCACAACGGTATATTACGCGTAAATGTCTTTTGCGCTGCGTCTGATAGCGGGTCAATATCATTCCGCCGCGCCGTCACCGCGCGACTCGTGGAGTAATCGCGAATGCGAGGATCGCGGGATCGCGATAAGACGCCCTGCGCGAGTGTTATTTTCGTGTCGTTCCGGGCCGGGCTTTTTTTTTCTTATTGATTCCGAGACTTTCGGCTTTTCTCGTTGGATTCGCAGATTCGTCGGTACCTCTCTCCGAGCGGTATCTCTCCGTTTTTACCTGAACTTCCTGCGCGACGTACAACGTTTCGTTATCGTGAGTTATTACAATTGTTACTCGTTATTATGATTATTTATTGCCGCTTATCGCTTGTGCTTGTGATTACTGTTGATGCAACTGAAATTATGTATTGTTCTTCGTTATGCAAGTAGCTGTCTTCATTTTATTCCGTCTTCATTTTTGCCTTGTACGAATAGCTGTCTTGGTTATCACGGGTAATCATCTCAATTATTGGGTTGCCGCTGAATTTCGTAATGTTTGCTTCCTGACGGAAGTTTGTGTTTCCGAGAAAAAAAAAGGGAATTTTTGTAATGTTTTTGTACGTCATTTTAAATCTCCGAGAGAGCAAGAGGGCTTTAAAACGTTATAAAAATTTCTTTTTTTCCTAGACAAACTTCCGTCGGAGAGTACACACACTGCGAAATTATGCGCCAATTTGGTTTACCGTGAGTAACTTATCGTGTTTTTCTCGTACCGGTAAGTAAGCGAATTCTCGGGTCTCCTGCGAGATCTCCTGCATCGAATTGCGTTCGTCCCGAGTCTGCTCTTTAAAAATCGTCGATTACACCGGGGCAAACATTCTTAGCTATACATGAGCTATATATGAGCAGCGGGAAATTTTTATCGCCCGATTATCGGAACGTTCGATACACTCACGAATCTACGGCGGGGTCTCCTCGCTACCTCGCGGTCGATGCCGGCGCCTATAAATCTCCGCGGGAATGCCCCGTGGTGCCAAGGAGCGCAGCCGGTTTTCGCGCGCGAGAGATAAATCGTGACCCTAAAGGCGAGTCCCGCCAGCGCCGATATTCGGACGTACGGCGTCGTTATTTCGGCGGGGATATCGGCGAGCGTCGAGCGAGAGGAAAATTCAAAAGAACCGCGCGGCGCGGCGGGGAGGAGATACGTCCGGGAATGATTGGGCTCTCTCGCGGTAAGCCAATTTCGCGGCTCGCGCGAAATCTCGAGCGCGAAATCATCCCTATTACTAAAATCGAGAGGATATTCTTGATATTCCGCGCGCGCGGCCCGAGGCGCCGAGCGGACGAGCGGAGAGGAGCGAGCGAGAGGGAATCCGTAGCATCGAACGTTTGATAAATCGAAGGCTCTCCAGCCGGGATTGCCACTGTTATCTCCTTTTTCCCCGTACGCATCTCTCTCGCCGTTCCTTTAACGGAAATAAAAGGGGAGCGGAGTGCGCCTCGGTACCTCGAGGTATCCACTCGACGGATAACGAGCCGAGGAGAGCCGGTAAAGCAATAACGTCGCGGCTTATTAAGTCGAATATCCTACTCGAGGTCCGAGTCGATTAAACGCGCTCTCGAGCTCGACTCGGATTCGAGTCGAGACCTGTCGTCGAGCTTTGCCGAGCTAATGAGTAACCGTCGATGGCACAAATAACTCGCGGTTCCTCCGTCCTCCGTCGCGTTGCAATGTATCCGCCGCGTGTTTGCGCGCAGCGCAACCTGAAGGATCCGCCGCGTAGTCTCGCGACCGCGTCACGCAAATCGCCGCGACAACGTGGTCAACCGCGTAATGGAACATTCTATTTCAAGTCTATTAATAGAACGCATTATAAGAGTACGCGGAGGTGCGTGCTTTTACAAATACGACTGATCGGTACGCAAGACGAGTCTCCGAGACGTCAATACTGAAAAACACCGAGTTATTTCTCCTATTAAATAACACCTTCTATTAAATAACATTATCGTCCGCGGCGACGTAATGCCACCTGAGGTCACCGCGTCCGAAGGAAGCGTCGTCGTTTCAACGTCGAGGCGAATGAAGATCGAGAATACGTCGTCCGTCTTGCTCTGCGTACAAATCGCGCTCGCGAGAACGAGAGAGAGAGAGAGAGAGAGAGAGAGAGAGAGAGTGTCTCAAGGACCGCGTCGCGCGAATCCGACGGAGAACGTCCTTCGGATCGAACGACATTCTCTCCGGACGTCTTTCGGCGTGTTTTCGCGCACGTCGACGTGCGACGCGATGAATGCATCGACGTAGATGCATTCTCTTTAAGTTTCCCGGAGTGAGCTCGCAGTGAGGGACCAGTGAGGATTCGCTCGAAGCGACAGCGAAGATGCCGCCGCGGCCGCCCGGAATCACAAGGGAAGCGAATGTTTCACTCGAACCGCGGAATGGATTCTCCATCCACACGAGTGCGCGTTTCGCTCGATTACGGTGAATTTGTCCCAGTCAGACGGCGGCGGGAAATTGTTGCGCTCTTACCTCGCTGAACTTCAAAGTAGGAAAACTTATCCCCCCGAGACTCGCTAAACAATCAATTCTCCTGTTGAACGCGAGTGGTGCGTGCACCGGGAAAACGCGTTGCAGTTTTCCCATCACCGGCCCTACTAAAGGATCCTAAGTCAGATTCACCCTTCGGTTTCGAGCGGATATTTTCGCTCTGCGTAACGCGAGCCAGCTACTTACGACGCAGCCAACATTGATATTCCCGCACACTTTATCTAATTATTTCTACCGACCATCTACCGACCTTCTTTTCATTTAACAAAAATAACAGTTTTTTATTTTCTTCTTTACTATATTTCTCTCTGGCTCAGGCATGAAATCAATTGCTAGCTGTTGCCTCGTCCTTCGAGCATGTCCTATGTCACAATTATGCTAATAATAATATCAGTGAAAAAGTCATCCAACACTTGTCGGCTGTCGCGCGAGCGGAGTTTTGCTCACGGAAATTCAGAGAGTATTCGTCCGTCCGATTCGGCGGATCGGTCGGCTGACCTTTAGCGAGTGGCTGAAAAACACGATATTTTGTTCGTTTCTTTTTATTTTTTTTTTGTTTTTCAAAGGGACCAATGTGATGTCGGGGTAGGTTCGTGACGCGCGAATGCGTCGGTCTATCGCACTCGCAGATAGACCGACCGACCGATGAAGCGGGTCGAGTGATGACGAGGATGTATTTATATTTCCAGGCGCCTATGTCCCTGCCGCATCCTACGACGCTGACGTCGATACACGCGTCGCTGCCTCATTTTCTACCGTCGCCGGCACTGGCGTCACCGGTCGGGTCACCCTCGTCGCAGCCCAACATAGCCGGCAACGCGCAGTGCTCCACCCTCTTCGTGGCGAACCTGGGCCAGTTCGTGTCCGAGCATGAGCTAAAGGACATCTTCAGCAGGTCAGACATCCCGCAGCATCCCGCGACGCGCCGCGATACCCGGCACTCGCCGACCGATCGAGTTTTAATCCGACGCGCGGCTCATTATCGACGACTCCGGGTGTATCTTTAATCGTATGCGAATCTCGCGCGAGCGCGCGCAGCCCACTTACGCGCGTGATTATTCGAGATTTTAAGGACAGTCGCGCCGCAGGACGCAGCCAGCGTGCTGCCTTCTTCACCCATGTCGACGGCGATGTAGGTTCAATCGTCGTCGCAGGATCAATTGTCAGAAATAGCGTACGCGAGTCGCAAAGTGTGTCTAACTTCGCGACGAAGGTGTGTCTAACTGCGCTCGTCTTTGCCTTCATGTCTCCGTTACTGACATCGCGACCACGGCGAAGGCGTCTTTTATCTTTGGTTTATAATCTTTACACAGGTATATATAACGTCAACAAATAATATTTCACAAAGCTGATCTTTATCGAGGAGGAGGAAGCGTGTAAAGAACAGAATTGCTTTGGCAGTTTTAACATCTCTGTGATAAGAAGAAGAAAATCACGTGTACAGCAGTGTGCGTAACTCTGGTCTACGAGATATATTCCAAGTTTTTCTAACGCATTTGGAGAGAGATCGCGCATTCGTCGTAATCGGCCGACTGATGCGTTGTTTAAACGAAAAGACAGATTATTACGAGCATTATGATAACAACGACGGTGATGGTTGCCTCGATAAGTCGAACGCGCGTTTACGCCTGCGTTTGTGCGTGCCTGCAAGCGATGTATACAGGTAGCCCACGTAAGGCTCAACAACTGGTCTACCAGAGACTCGCAAGAATATATATACATATATAATTATTAATTATACGAATTTCATTGGACATGCGTAAATATTTTTACACAGACGAATCATTTCCTGAATCATTGAGTAAGTAAGGTAAAAGTATCAATGATGGGACACGTGCCTATAACTCTGAACATTAATCTTTTATGAATATTTACGAAATTATAATATGAAATATACTTGTGTGTGTGTGTGTGTGTGTGTGTGTGTGCGCGCGCGCGCTCATGTTTTAACTACAAACTTTTAAACATTTAAGCATTCAACTTGATATCTACGTATACATATTCTATGTGTGTTGAAAATTTAAATATCCGAATGTACGGACCGAAATAATTGTCCAGAGTTATTACGTCATCGCGGCATTGGTACTTTTACCTCACGTACACGTTTTTCGCTCAAATTTGACCCAAAATGTTTTCCACTCGAAAATAACACGCAAAAGGTCCGAGCAATAGCGCGGCTGTTTGGAATTTTAAAGTTACCCGCGCCCTACCTATCAAAGGGGATGAATGAGGGTAAGTCTTGAAACAGATTTAAGGACCTTCGGGATCTATAAAATTCGGGAGTAGAACGATTAAAATTGATCGTGCAGTTGAGCCTTACATGGGCCACCCAGTGTATGCAATTTACGATACGGGGGCCGATACGCGTGGATCTTATCGTACGCGTCACGTAGTAGCGATACCGTCGCGGTGCGTTTACGGTTTCTAGCGAAAACTGGCGTGGTTTAAAGCGGGGAAAGGAACGTCTGATATTGTCGGCCGCTTCGTTGGTGAACTGATCTCCGGAGTCGTTTGGATTTCTCGATTTTCCATCGCGTAACGGAAAGTCCAAAGATCCTTCGATCCTTGAACCTTCGACCGCGCGGATCGAGTCGAGTCATTGCGTCTATAAAACTACGCCCATATTTCTTGTATCTCTCGATATTTCTCTCGCGACTCTTTCTGTATCGCGAGACGCTCGTTTGCAAATTACATTACCGCTCCAAAGTTCGAAGCGTCCTGTAGTTTTGTGACGAATTGTTATTCAGCCGCAGTTCCAAAATTACTCGCAACCTACAGGCCACGTTAGTCAAATTTTAACTCTCGGCCCGATCCGGATGGAATTTTATCGATTCGATTCGACGCAGAAAATTCTCCGATCGTACAGAAACAGTTGCCAGTAAGGTGGCCCGAACTTTCAGGCGGTCGCATGCACAATCGTGGATACAGAAAGCCGTTGCCCCCTTCTATTCTTCGCGTGAGTTGCGGAGCGCATCCGTCTTGTCCAACGGGACAGTTTGTTTTCCAGCGGGACGATTCTTCCGTCGGACAAGACGGATGCATTCCGAAACTCCTGCAAAATACAGCGGGCGACCTTACCGTCCACGGTAGTACGTCGGTTCGCGGGTTAAGTCGCGTAAACACCGCGTCGCAGGTGGAAATCTCGCGGAAGGCCTGTGTGGCGTGGAAGTTACGCAATGACTCTGGCGCAAGGATCGCGACTCGCGTGTCCAAGGATTCTCCTACATCCGTCGTGCAAAGAACGTAATCGCGAAGTTCGAGATCGAGTCGATAACGCGCGTTCTTATCGGTCTCCGCGGATATATTTCTACGACACGTGTGCGCGCACACATCGATGTATCGCACCACCGACGAGGTATTCTTGAAGACCGTCAGCCGTAAGGAAATTTCCGTGACTGCGGAAGAAGCTCGAAAGCTTCGGAGATGAAGAAGTTGAAGAACAATCGGTGTTATCGGTTATTTTTGGACATACCATATTTTTCGAGAATAATGAGCATCAATTTTGTAATGATTACGATTACCTCGATATTTCGTCGGATATGCATACAGACTCGTAATGTAGTGTATATGAGATATTTTAACAAATAAAATTTTGACAGTAATTTTAATAAGTGGATGAATATGGACATAAATCCACTTTGCACAACTGCGTTTTCACAATTATCATCACCTACACTCTACAGCGATTGACGCAAAGTTTATCGACGGGAATTGAAGGGAACAATGAAATTTCTCATGCGCGCTGAACCCCGCAGCAGGGCCGAATGATCTTCACTCTTACCTCGTCGATGTTTATTGTGCTCATTAGCATACGCTGTTAATTATCGCGTCGACCGCGATCGTGCGACTGGCACACCCACCCCCACACACACACACACACACACACACACACACACACACACACACACACACACACACACACACACACACACGCACACGCACACGCACACGCACACGCACACGCACACACACGCACACACACACACACACACACACGTACACATACACGTGCGCGCGCGGGTCAGAGGGAATGCGAAACGCAAAATCGGCATCATATGCAGCGGCGAGAGATTGCTAATTGCAAGAGAGAAAGAGGGGGAGAAAGATAGAAAGAGAAACTCGCAATTAGAACGCGCGCGAGCGAGCGAGTAGTCCGACAAACGACGGAGTTAAAATATGTTATCCGGCCGTGCATTACGGTTGCGTCCGTTTAATAAATTATTTCCACCTGCCCCGCCATGCGGAACCTTCCCACGATCTTGAAGTACGCCTCGGGTTACGACGCCTCGGTTCGGCGCCGGCCGCGCGTCTTGAATCATTGCTCCGGGAATTGCGGCCGACTCCTTTCGATATCAGACGTCCATGTTGAATCGGCTTCACTGCTTATCCGCCTCGTTTCTCGTGTGTATGTGTCTGTGTATACGTGCGTGCGTATCTGTACGCGGGAATTATTACGGAGCTAGGAGAAAACAAAGCAGGAGAATACAAGCGAGGGAAAAAGAATCAATCCGGTGAGAAGAAATATTCGTTAACGCGGCGATTAATGACGCGAATCTCGCGATCACTCGTTTCGTCTAATAATTCCCTCGGCGCGCCCTGGGCAAGAGGACGTGGGTGGGAGGCGGCGGCGGGGGGAGGGAGGGAGGGAGGGAGAGAACCCAGTGAATTAATTTGGAGAAACTGCTCCGTGGAATTATATTATACGCGCGGCACTGTTTGAGTATTTCCGGTGGCGCGCGATTGATCGTCGGGAGTAGTCGCTTCGGCGTTTCTCGTGTTTCTCGACTGCTACAGTCATCAGTCTGATTATTTGGACGTTGAAGTGAGCCTTGAATTTGCCGGACTCGGCTACGACGGAGAAACGCGCGTGTCTAGTCGGTTTGCACAGAATGGTTCAGACACATTTTTTCTAACGAGGTCAGGAGTGCCTTCTACGTTCTCTCTCTCTCTCTCTCTCTCTCTCTCTCTCTCTCTCTCTCTCTCTCTCAACGTTAGAATTAGCGCGACCTGTTTCTACCGGAGCGCCCGAGAAATGAGAGGTTTTTCAAAAAAATACCTTACGCGAAGGCAAAAGTGTTTGTTTGTTCTTTTTTTCAGTCTCTCATTCGACGTCCGCCAGTGATATAAAATGCACCGTTACGTAGAAATTTGAGAAACTTTCATAGGTAATTACGAAGTAGTTATTTTCGACTTGGTGCATAGTTTTAGTGTTAAAGTTGAGTTAAATCGACTCACGCTGCAACTGGCAACCGGCTGTTCGCTATTCGCTTCGCGACTACTCGGGCACGTTCGAAGATGTCGAAATTCGAGGATTCAAGGTCATTCACGACGGGGAGATAAAAAATTGACGAGGTTTCGGGCGATCTAAAAATATACGCGGTTAATGATATAACTTTCTCTCTCTCTCTCTCTCTCTCTCTCTTTCTCTGCTAATATATGACAGTCTGCGAGAATCGTAAAATTTTTTATAAAACAAGCGCAGGTCGCGAAATGCGGTTTTAAAATAAGACGCGAGTCTCGCACATATCGCGCACATGGTGAAAGGGGTTTCAGTGAAGTTTCATCCAATTACAGAGACCACTTAGTCGCGCGACGAGAACTTCTTCTCTCTCCGAATTTAACGCGTTGGCTGTTGCGATCACTAGATTTCTCATTTTCAAACTCGTCGTACGCCGTCGATGGTACTCGCGTGGAAACACCCCCCGAACCGTAGTCGACATTTCAATTCTCCTCAAG
This sequence comes from Harpegnathos saltator, assembly GCF_003227715.2. Classification (NCBI taxonomy): domain Eukaryota; kingdom Metazoa; phylum Arthropoda; class Insecta; order Hymenoptera; family Formicidae; genus Harpegnathos; species Harpegnathos saltator. Next base: position 169,603 of record NW_020230699.1, read on the forward strand.
CTCTCGTGGAGAGTCAATTTTGCGCTGATGTGTATTTAGCGAAATGGATCCTTGTTCAATTTTAATGCGACGAACTCTGACGATGCCTCGCTCGGAGATACGTATTTTCCTGCACTCTTTCGGAGTGTCTCATGACGTATATACGCACCACGTCGTGTACGAAGTAGTGTGCACGAAGCGATTATTTAATTAAGTTTCGCTAGAATCTCCGTCCACGTAAGAATTGTTACGTTGGTAACACGTTGATAACGATCCGCTCGACGCGCGACGCGCAAACAGCGAGCTCTACTACTTCACTACTCTTTCGAGTTTCGGCGTTGACGGAAGTCTGTGAGCGACTGTCTAGCTAGTTCCGTCGCCAATAGAGAAACCCTTCTACCCCTCGTATAATTAGCCCACGAAATCTCATTATCCCGCAAACCCCGGAGTTCTGCAGTATGAATTCGCAAGTGGGTGCCTGAGTTAATTACACGCGTTTGCACGTGCGAGAGGCACGCCGCGCATTCTGCAATTTTCGGTAGCTCACGGGAGAGTATCCGACGGAATTTTGTCGTCGTTGTCGTTGTCGTCGTCGTCGTTATCGTCATCGTCGTCGTCGTCGTCGTCGTCGCCGCCGCCGCCGCCGCCGCCGTCACCGACGACGACACGACGACAACGACGACGACGTGTGTGAGTACATTGCGCTCGCCGCGTATAATTTAACCATTGTTCTTGCACGGGTAATTATTACGCGTTGGTAGGTTTAAGCGAGGATACGTTTGTCAAAACAGCAAGAGGAAAAACAAGCAAGAGAAGATTTTTCCACTTCCTCGATGCCGCAGCAAGTTTTCACGCAGCGCTGCGTCGCAGAAGGTACAGCGAGAATATTATTTGTTGATATCTCACGCGCGCGAGCGCGTCATTTATCCAGAGTGACGGAAGTGCCGGAAGTGCCGGAAGTGAACTAACGCGTTTGGAAACGCGCGCGCGCGCGACTTTATTTCATCCAGTTTCGCGTTTCGGGGTTCTTAATATCGAGGTTCGGCGCGGCAGTGAAGCTTTACAAATGCGCGGATCACTCGTGAGTTTAGTAAGTCAAACGATTAACGATCCGCGGCGGGGAATAACCGAGAGCAGAGTTTGAGAATTGAGAGTCTCTCTTGTTGCGGGATATATCATTAGCATACTTCAGAAGCCCCAAACCCGATTAATTAACGTTTCACTACCGGTGTAATCTTTTGTCTTAATTCCCTTTAAAGGTACACCCTTTAAAGGTACACCTTTTAAAGGTACACCTTTTAAAGGTACACCCGAACTGATACTCCACGTTAATAGAGAAATATATACCGAGTGATTCATTCTGTATATATTTCAAAAGCCCGCTTGAAATATCTCGGAAGGAATTTATTACACGAAGAAATGTTTCGGACAAAAGTTGTTCCAAGAGGACGATCAAACAACGAACGTTTGACGCAGCCTCCTGTCTGAGGCATTTTGTCGAACGAAAAAAACATTTCTTCCGGGATACTTTAAACGGTCATTTGAAACATCTCATTAACGATAACTGGATTCGTCTACATGGAAAGTTATCGAAACCACCCATCTAAATTTAATTCCACTTGGTTTGTCTAAACTGTTTAAAAGTTAGCGATTTCGCAATCAATCATCAAGTATGAGTTTCGAGAGTGATCTCCGAGTCGATGGGAGTCACTAATTTGTGCGAGCGCATCGGCTCGCACACTATATGCGTATTCACAGATATCCGTGCGCACATGTGAGTGAGTGAGTGAGTGAGTGTGTATGTGTGTGTGTGTGTATGTGTATGCATCGGTCGCACTCGCAGAATCTCCGGATTTACCGGTCTGATTTGTGTTTATTCTCGATGCGCGGCGCGCTACGCAGTCGACTCGGTAAGCCCGTCGGAGGTCAATGACCATAGTAATCGACGCTAAAGGGTAACGGGCAAACGAATGGGAAGCATCGAGTAATGTCCGCACCGAAATCCCGTCGTTCCGTCGTCCGGGAGAGCGACGACGACGACGCCGACGCCGCCGCGTCGGCGGGACGTCGTGGAAGTTGGTCGTGAGCGCCGAAAGCTTTGTACTAACAGCACCGCCTCCAAACATCACCGACATCCGCTAATCATTTGCCACCGTCGTAGATCGTAGGCATATAGGACGCACCTGTGTACTAGTACCCGTACCAACGCCAATACCATGCGACCAATGCCGTTTACTAACTGTCGGGGTGCCGAGAACGGGCTTGCACACGAGGAGGGGCTGATGTCGACGCCGCGGACGATCGCGCTCTGATCGCGGAGACTCGCGAGATTGTTCACGCCGATGTTGGCTCGCGAATAGCTCCGCCGAATTTGTTGTTTCGCGTCGAGCGAGTAGCACAGCGAGAGGATAAGTCCGACGGGGTTTCAGTTTCAGCTGAATTTCACCGGACGAGGTCTCTCTCTCTCTCTCTCTCTCTCTCTCTCTCTCTCTCTCTCTCTCTCTCTCTCTCTCTCTCTCTCTCTCGGAAGTGGAGACCGCAGAGTCTCATTAATTTATTCCAGCATGACCAGCGTGTATAGATATAACCTCTTCATTTCGAAATTAATCGTAAATTTTGAGAGCCTTATTTTACATTCAAGTCCACTACTGATAAAGTGCACTCTACGCATTCTAATTTGGAGATTTTATTATTTATTTTCCTTTGTCACACACACACACACACACACACACACACACACACACCGTAAAACACCTTTTCAAACAATCTTTTAGATGTAGTTTTCTCTTCGAAAAGTGTCTACGATTATTCGTGCGGTATTTTATATTTTTGAACTCGCTTACGGAGTAAAGTAATATTTTGCCAATTCTCAGGCGAAACGACAAGTCTCTCGCAAACGATTACTCAAGATTACACGGTGCGTGCGCGGTCGAGTTTATCCGGAAATTTCCGAAAACGACTCGCACGCATGCACGTGTGTGTGTGTGTGTGTGCGCGCGCGTGTCGAAGAAAATAATTACCACAGCCGTTAACGATCCAAACTCGATCCCGGCCTCGCGTCGCGTCCCCCGCGGTGTAATCAGCCCGTGTCGGCACTCCCTCGGCGTGATACCACCAACACACACCATCAATGGCAAACCAAGCAGTAACCAAGAACCCAGCCAAACCCCTCTTAACCACCCCCACCCGTCGACCACCCCGACCCTTGCCCCCCACCCCCTATTGCCAAAGTACTGTCTTTACGACTAACTAGAGCACGTACTGTACGCTTCTCTTATTTGTGCACAGTTTTCCTGGTTTCTCCCGGCTTCGTATGCACACGAAGGGAGGCTCGCCAGTGGCCTTTATCGAATACCAAGACGTTCGCTACGCGGCCCAGGCGATGGCCACTCTCCAAGGATCCTTTCTCCTCTCCTCCGACCGGGGAGCGATACGAATCGAATATGCAAAGTCAAAAATGGCCGAGGTGGGCTTCACAAATCTCTGGTTCGAAGTAGGTTCCACTTTATGCTACGAATAGACCGCTACGAAGGACGCGGGGGCGGCTCTACGTGCGAGGGGAGATATAGGTGAGAGGTCCTTGCGCGAGAGCTCGTAGGACCGGTCTCGTGTTCGTTACCTGGGGAAAATCGGTTCGCGGGCTCGACGCGCGACGGCACGGTGCCAGGAGAGGGCATATAAGAGGAAGAAGAAATTCGGAGGGCCGGAGAGCCAAAGAAGCTTCTCTTCTCGCGTACGTGGCGCTCGCGATGGGGCAATCCAGAGCAATCCGGCGAGAGGGAGAGAGAGCCTACACGAGAGTGTTTATTGCGGTCATGCGAGAAGCTTGCGTACTTGAAGCCTCCGGAACACCCAGGGCTCTCGCTTACGCGCAGACCCTCTCACGGCACGAGTGTATTTACCGTGTGGTCTAACACGAGACCTTTTGCGCGCACACGTACATGTACACGCACTAGACACCCACACACCCACACACACACACACACACACACACACACACACACACACGCACGCACGTACGCACACGAGACTCTGGGTATTCATCGCTCGACGGTAGAGCCGCCTCTGCGAAGATGCGATCGACGACGAACACGCGGGGCTGTGCTTCCGGCGACACACCCCATCGAATGTGGACACCAGGTGGACGCGTAAATAGCGAAAGATTGACCACTTCGACAACATTATTCCGGGAGGAAGTTTCTCATTCGAACGATCGAACTCGCAAGAGGAACCGAAAGCAATTCATCAGAGAGGCTACGCAAGGCTATGAACGATACGAAAAGACCGAGACGCGGCAAAATCCGCTGGCTGAAATTGGCACGTGTGACGACGAGCGCGAGGTCGCGCTCGCTCACGCCTTTGCACATCTTGCGGAATCGATTGCGTCTTCTCGCAATCGCGCTGCGCTGTCGCAGCGTGCAAGGTCTACGGGTAGGGTACTCGTGACGTTTCACCGGAGCACAGCCGCACGTTCTCGTCCAAGGATCGAAGCCGGCGACGAATTTCGACGAGTTCGCAGAATCCCGACGGCGCGCGTGCGAGGCGAATTTTCCCACGTCCGTGGCGCCGGGAATCGTCCTCGGCGAATTTGCACGCGCAAATTCGGGTCCTTATTATTGTCATCGGCGCCAGCCGAGACAACGTCGGCCCCGGCGGATCCCGGATCCAATTAATTCGGTCATTATTCCGATCTAATCCGCACGGTTTCGCCCTCGAGAGAGCGCAGCGCGCTCGCCTCGAGACGACAGACGGACCGTCGCGCTTTGAAGGCCAATTAAATCCGGCTGAAGGGCCGACGACGACGACGGCCGTCCTGTCGAGGACTACGCCGCAATTCGGCCGTGCGCGGCCCGGATGCCAATTGTCAATCGGCAATTCTCCACCGCCTTGTTAATCGCCTGCCGGCCGCGCGAAAAGCCGGCGGTCATACGCGAGTCCTGTCTTTCTTTCGCTCTCTTTCGTTCTTTCTGCCTTTGTTTCGGTCTTTTTCTCCCGCCCTTGTCTCTCACCCAGTCTCCAGCCTCTCTTGTTCTTCTGCCGCTCGATCGGAGCCACCACGAGTGGTCACCCTGCGTTTCCTGGGTTATCCGGCTCTTCGATCCGGATTATTATTCTCTCTGCTCGATCTTCTCTCCTCCTTCCTCCGGGCTTCCATCCGCGGAGGGAGACGAGCTCCTCGGGAACTCCGAGGTGCTCGTCGATGCTCGACCAGAGACTACGACGGCGAAAACGAGCCGCGCGCGCGCGCGCGCGCGCGCGACAATAATAAAGATGCAAACGAGCGAGCCAAAAAACTACATCGAGCGGCGGAATTATACAGTTCCAGGCTCCATTTCTTTCGTCCCACTGTATAACCTGCATCTTCCCACGATCGATCGACTCCACTCGATCGACAAGATTCGTTCGTCTTCGGCTGCTCGTTCCTATGTGCATCCTACCCCCCCCCCCTCCCCTTCCCGTCCCTCACACTACCTACGTGAGATCCGTTTGTTTTTTTATCCTGTGTATGTTGATTTTTGCTGTATTTGTTTATGGTTTTTACGACTGTACCATATAGATGCATCGATGCACTATGCACCAACCATCCAACGTAGCAACGTTTACTAATTGGCTGTAATAACGCTTGGGACAAAATCGGGTTTGGAAGGTATACACATTACTATTATACTATTAAAAGCGATCGATTTTCGCCGTAAATTATCCTTTAGCGGCCTTTACCCGGTTCACAATTCATGATTCGTATTCGCGGCAGTCCGACGATCAAGCCTGTGTGCATATCAAAATTTCACTGGAAGCCAATCGCTTCTCTCTTTCTCTCTTACGTCATAGAGATTTTTTCCATACTTAAAAAAATAAAGATCTTTCGTAAAGCACGTAAAAGATTGCGAGTATGCAAATTTCTGTTTCTCTTTATTTTTCCTCTTTTGTCGGAAGAACGTGCGGACGATCAGAACGATTTGTTGCTTCAAAATTGATTTCGCCCTCGATTCGATACCGATCGACTTGAACAAAACGAGTCGGAGTCCGCATGATCGCGGCGGGAAGCCGCGCGAGGCGGAAAAAAAAAGAGAAGAGAACAAGTCAGACAGAACGATGACTCCGAGGTTCCGCTTTTAATCGAGGCCGTATTTCCGCCGATGAAGGAATACCTGTCGGACATTCAAGGATCGATTCCACTTACGTAATTTAAGGGCTGAACTAAGTTCAACTTGCAGGTTATCCGACCGTTAAAAGGATTGAACTAATTAATTAGCTAAGTAATTAAGCTGCATTAAATGAAGTTGGCGGAGTCGTTCATTTGGCCGAGATATGGTAGTGGTATTTCAGCGAGGCTCATGACAATGATAAGCATACGATTCGTGCGTGGCGGTCGAAGCCACGACGAAAGAAAGGGGGAAGTTTCGCATCTTCGGCTTCCGGCCGAACGGAGGAGGTTCTTTCGCGTGAAAACCGAGCGCGGTCCAAGGATCCAAAAGTCGCGCGAGAACGCGCGACTTTTCGCTGCAAATTTCGGGTGAAGGAAACGAGAAAAAGAGAGAAAAGAGCGAGATGCAACTCGCACCGATATAACCCGCCAGAGATATAAACTTAGCGATGACCTTTTCTCGTTTATAAACCTACTTTTTGCCTTGAACGATAGAAAAAATTTAATTATCCACCGTGAAGTTGGTTTCATCAGCGACGTCGGTGCGCGGCTCCGGAGACATTTAAGTATTCCAGAATCCACCGAATAAACGTAATTACACGTCTCCCTCGCGAACCCAAAGAAGGGAGACCGAGGTGTTTGTAGAATCCCGCGGATCTCCGGTGAGCCGCTCGAGATATTTGAAAATCGTGTTCGCAGGCGAAAGTGTGTCACCGCGGGGAAGAAAAAAACATCGATCGTTCGCGCGGCGAAAAAGCGCTGCAGGTCGCGCTCGACCATTCGCTTTGAAATCGGCGGATCGATAGCGTTCGCTCGGCCGCGATTGTTTCGCGGCTTGTTTATTCATACGTGATGCCGAAAAGTTACTATTGGTCACGCTACAAACGGAGCCGCCGTCGCCGCCGTCGCCGCCGCCGCCGCCGCCGCCGCCGCCGCTGCCGCCGTCGTGTCGCGGCCAGATCGACCTCCCCCTTTTCGAATTAAAGGATCGATACGCGCTCCGCTCTCGGGGCTGGGCGCGGAACACGTCATCGTTAATTCACCTCGTTTTATGGAGACGTCTGACAGTACCGCATCGTCCACCTGCTGGGACATCCGATGAATTAAAACTCTTGCTCTTTTCCGTACTCGCAGACTTGCGCGCGAGATCGTAGTTCTATGAATATTTTCTCTCTCTCTTTTTCTCTCCCGTACACACGCACACATACAGATATGGACAAACATATACACATTGTACGTCATGAACCTTTTGCATTTACATTTATGTTGAATGGACTAAAACTCTCCTTTTCTCATGCGTATGATTGTGTGTATGTATGTGTGTGTGTGTGTGTGTGTGTGTGTGTGTGTGTGTGTGTGTGTGTGTGTGTGTGTGTGTGTGTGTGTGTGTGTGTGAGGTTTTGTTGGAAAGCAAAGAGGAACCCGGGGGACTCGAGTCGTCGGAACCGTCGAGAGTTGTGTTTAATCTTCCAATTCCGGTATTAATGGACTCTTGGATTTTTGCATTTACGCGAACATTCGTGCTTGCATACATTCAATTTGTAGACTTCTCTTCCCGGAATTCCCAGCCGCGCGGATTTTAATATCCGAATCTTTTCCCCGTGCAAATCCCGAAGCGTTTAAATTTTTGAAACGCGTCATGTCCCCGCCGTACAGCTCGTCTCCTTTTGTACCCCGTCGAAGACCCGCGGCGCTCTCGTGCTTCCCTCTTCGACGGGAATTTTGTATTAAAATATTTTCTTCATTATATCGGGATGTATCCAGCGCTTTATAC